>NC_043961.1:19785414-19930414 GCF_902148855.1 Sphaeramia orbicularis | reverse complement strand
TCCCATATTAAATTAAAATAGGATTGGATTTCCTCGTGTGTCCACCCATGTTTGTTTTAAAACTCTTCTCCTTCGCTTGTAGCATCCATCAACATCTGTATTCTTTTTGTTCATGTGACTAAATGCGTAAAAAGGTCTTCCCATTGCAGTTTTGCGCGATATACCAATTTTGCTACACCTGAAAAACCGCCTCTTACAAGCGCAAAAACCATAAGGAGAGTTTTGGCAAAACTGTCATTTTTCCATAAGGCAAATTTTTATGCGCAAGTTATATTCACGTAATTTGAGGGTCAATGGAAATGTGACTAGAGTTTTGAAGTAAATCTGATCGCTCTGAGACAAATATTCCATTGGAGTAAAATCCATTCTCTCATTAATTCTCAAATATTCACATTTTGACTCAAGATTGTATCTTGGAAACAAAAGCCAACCAGCATTTTTGACTTAGATTTTTTGTATTAGTGATTCAAACTTGGTAAAGTTTCACTACTTTTATTCTAAACTCATTTGACTCATAGACCAGTGTGACCCTCAATATGTGTTTATGTGATTCTGGAACATAAACCCACTTGTGCTGACAGTAATTCCATCCTGCAGGTCATATTAAGGTTAATTCCCAACTGAACATTTCTGCTAAATTGCTTCACTGCTCTGGAACTGTGGTAGTGATTCATTCATACTGTGGCTTTTTTCCAAAATTATATTTCCTGCTCAAATACAGAAACATATTCTTGTTCTTGTTTGTAAGTGGTGACTAGCAGAAAAAAAAAAAAAACATACTTCGCCCAGGACTATTCAATACTACGCTCTGATGTGAGCGTTGACCATTACTGAACTATTTCCAACTGGAAAGCAGACTTGTTTTTCTGACTGGGTCTCCCTCAGAGGGTAGATGTGTGAACACGAGACTGTGGTCTAGCCAGTGTCTGACTAATGCTTCACTACTGTGCATTTCTTCCACTTTGTTCAGCTCTCCGGCCGTGCTGCACGTTCGCCTGCATGTGCCCCATGTCGGACCCCCCCGCCCTGCCCCGCCTCCCCGTACACAGCAAGGATGGATGGTAATTAAGCCACAGTTTAGATGAAAAGCAAGAGAACAGCAAGGCTCTTTGAAATGACTTTCACATCTGCCCCGCCTCACTTTCTACCTCAATAGCCCCTGGTTTTCCCCGAATGACTTAAGTGAGGAAATGAGTGTAGGTGTGTGTTTGTCCTACACATCTGGAATATCTACCATAGTTTAAGGGATGAGGGGGGTCTTTTACAAAGGAAAGTAAAAAAAAACCAGTGTGCATGTAACAGGTACAAGGTTCATCACAGTCACTATCTTAAGGTCTATATGTAGTATTTCTACTTTCCAATATTAAAAAACCTAATCTAAAAGTACCATTAGCGTGTTTGGGAAAAGATCTGCTAACAAACAACTTTTATAGTCAAAGAAAGTGGAAAAAGAGGGTAAAATTTAGAAGTACTCACTAAAAAACTGTTTAAAAAAAAAAAATCACATGTCCTTCCTGTTACCATCCTTTCTTATCTTTGACAGCCTGTCCACAGCTGGATTTAACTAAACCAACACGAAGGAGCCTTCTATGTGATATTTACAGAAGTGATGAATAGGTTTCAGCTGCAACAAGTTCTTTAACTCTTTAACTGATGCAGTGAGTCATTTCTCATGTCTTAAAAAAACATCAGTTTGTAGAGAGCATAAAGACTGGACAATGTGAAAAGTTCATGTGGTCTGATAAGTCCAGACTGACCCTGTTCCAGAGTGATGGATGCATTACCCATCATGCCTAGTGCCTACAGTACAAGCCTGTGGGGGCAGTGTTATGACCTAGGGTAATTTCAGTTGGTCAGGTCTAGGTTCAACAATGCTTTTTTGTGTGTGAATATTTATTTGTCAGGGTCCATGTACAGAAGACATTGGCCTCAGAGTAAAGATGCTGTGCACTAGATTATAGCTTTCTAGCTAATTTCCATCTCCAGTCCCAATCAAAGGCACGGTAAATAAATAAGATTAGGATGGTAAAAAAAAAGATGAAAAGGTACAAAAAGGTACATAGGTGCACTGAAACATATATTCATATAAAGAGGATACTCATATAGATTATAGTACAGAGCAAAGTGCATACACTCCCATCTAAGTATTACCCAGGCCCGATTCTGCATTGGTTTCCAAGATCTGTGTTCATCCTAAAGTCCACTATGCTCTTGTTCTGTCAATCACCACCCAAGCTACTAAGGCAGTACTATTAAGTACTACACAGGCCTAAGAGTACCCTAGTCCCTTATGTGAGATCAGCTGACTGCCTGAATATACTGAAATAAACTGTAGATTTTTTTCCTTCACTGATGACAAAGGCATATCCTAAAAAATGACATTGCCAGGATTCATCAAGTGCGAAGACAGACACAGTGTTCTGACTCTCCCATCACCAATATAATCGTGGCAAAAAATGAGTGCAGTTCTGGACGTTGATTACAACACTGCATAAACATTGCATGACATTAATGATGCCACAGTTAATGCATCTAGTGAGATATTTTTTCTGTAACTTGTGTGTGGCAAGTGTATAATGTCACTCAAATCAAAAAAAAAAAAAAAAAAATCAAAACAAAAAAACAGTCTAATAACATAATTAAATAAATTCAGACGATATTCAACTAATTATTGTACCAACAAACTAGCAGCAAAACAATTAATAACTAGAAGCACTCGGAGAGCGCAGACCTCCGCCAAGGCTGATCAGTGGCCCCCCCCGTGGGCCCCCCCACCCCCGATCACCACCAAAATTTAATCATTTCTTCCTTATCCCATTTCCAACAAACCCTGAAAATTTCATCCAAATCTGTCCATAACTTTTTGAGTTATGTTGCACACTAACGGACAGATAAACAAACAAACAAACAAACAAACAAACAAACAAACAGACAAACAAACCCTGGCAAAAACATAACCTCCTTGGCGGAGGTAAATATTTCTGTATTAAATTTTACAAAAACAACATATGGTTCCCACAATAAGCCTCCCAAAGAAGAGGACTTGTTTACTGGACAATAGAACACTGCTTCCTTTTAGGCCTTGGGAATCAAAAAGGTACAGAGTAGATTTGACATAAACAACCTACAAATTAAATATACAAAGAATTTACTGGTAATGACAGGGAACACCAGAAGTGAAGCGCCTCATGGTGAAGGAGGAAAAATGGGGTGACTGATGCATTAAATGAGCTCCAGTTAAACTGTAAACAGTGGAAAATGATGTGGAAATAGTGATGAAATCAGACTTTTCTATTAGTTTCCAGCTGTTTTTATACAGTTGAATGGAGATGAACGTTACGATTGCGCAAAATAATCATTAGCTCACATAACTGCAATGAGGTGATTACGTGATATCTGTCACAGGCCTATGTGTGGCCTAATAATACAAGTTTTAGTTTGCATATTTCATTCAATGTTTACTGCAAAATGTTGGATATAATGCACTGTATGTGTGTCATTACAGGCTGATTAAACAACTATAGTATGAAGCAGAAAAAAGCCTCACCATCATCAACCGCCACCGTCCCGAAAGGAAAATTCAACACTGCTAGAAATGGACTGTCATTGACTTGATCATCTGGAGCTGAATATTAAACAAACCATAAGGAAATCAAGGAGGGAGGGATTTTTTTTAATATTATTTTCCATCAAAGTAAGTAATTCCAGTTGAAAAGCCTGATGTACAATCAAAGACACATTCTGCAGTTTGTAAAATATCTGATTGATGCCACTGAATTTATTTATGTCTGTTACTAAAGATTTTAGTCATTTATCATCAACTAATACTGCAGAAACGATCCCCTGAGTCTATGAGTATCACCCTTATGCAGAATAATGGACTGCTAAATCCTGGCACTAATAACTAGAACAACTATAATTGAAGAAACTCATGGAAATCTTCATTTTCTGCAATCTTACATTGATGGGTTGCTCTATTTGGAAACTATACACTTGTTTTCACAGTTTTGATCCTGCATAAGCTGGATAATGAGTCATAAATCACTATGGACTTTGTAATATTGTCAGTCTGTTCTGGTAGGGGATTGTTAATCTGTTTTGCTTCCTAAAATTGGGAAAAACACCCAAAAATCCTTCTTGCTCAAACAAAATTCAATATGCACCTTGTTTACTTCTTGTAATATATTAATTGTGAATGTGTTTCTTCAAAAATGACAATTAATTTTAGTTAAGGCAGTGTATTTTTGAGTCTTTTTTTGTTTTTAGTTCATGTATCCAGAATCATCTGTGACAATGAAAAAAGAAAAAAAAACAACTTGACTTAATTTTTTGGCTATATCGCCTGGTTCTACTGCACATCATAAAAGTCCACACTGAATTAATCGACAGTGTTACAGAAATGGATTATAAAAGTCGGGACCTGAGGATTTGAGCTGAGGCTGCAGTGGGTTCCAGCTGTTGAATATGCAGTGGAACAGTCTGTCACCCAATACATAAGAGAGAAAACCAACTGCAGACTTCTGACAAGCATCAACCTTTTCTCCCCTCGATCACTCTCCTCCTCACAAGCCTCGTGCATACATCAGCTCTGGCTCACATTTCCTTTTGTTGCATAGTTCAGAATGTGACCAACTGAACACCCTCCAGAAATGCAACCTTTGCCCCGTTTAGATGTGAAAAAAAGGTACCAAAGGCTTTTAACCACCACATTGTGTTATTACAACTGGCCTCAAACATCTTTATGTTGATATTAGATGCAAATGTTTGGTTGGAGGAAACGCACGATAGGGTGGGAGACTGTAGCTGCTGATGTGTCCGATCTGTTCAAAGTGTTCAATGAGCCAAGCAGCAAAAATGTACATATTTTCCATGTGAAACCATAAAAGGTTTGCGAACAATTAACAAGTTGAAAAGGAGTAGTTTAATCTTGCACGAGCTGTTTGGAGTCATTTCTCTGCAGCAGGGGACCAGATATTACATAATAGTTACACATGTACACAGAAATGTTTTTCACAACACAAGAACCTATTAACAAATCCTTTCAGTCATCCTCTACTATAAACATCTGACTGAAATGTCTGGTTTTCTGTGTTTTGAGAACCATTCAGCAACAACTGTGAGGACATTGATAACACATGCAGGAGTCACATCGACCGCATATGGAAGAAGCAGACGACTAACACATGACAAACAACTTCCTGCCATCTAATTGTTTATTTCAGCTGACAAACGTAATCCCCCTTTGCAGAATAGAAGACCACATCTGTAACAAGTGGTGCCAGGCACAACAAACCCCGCCCCTTGCACGTATTGTAGCTTATTTTGGCATCGATCCAGCTGATGTCATTATGTCTATGCATGTGATGATGTCAGCATATCTATGTCTATATATGTGCCAAGTTTGAAGTAAATTGAAACAAAATTGATGTTTTTATAGACATTTGAAATGTCCCCCATTATAAGTAAATGGGGAAAAAGAAAATAATTTAAAAATTCATACAAAATTTTAACTTTGACCAACTTTTCCCAAAATGTAATGAGATCTATTCTAGGTCACTGGCAATCTATAAACCCAATTTGGTATGAATTCAACCAAAAGTTTTGCTGTTAGAGTATTAATAACTAAACAAACAAGAAACAAACCAAACCAAAAACAATACCCCTCTCCTTCAGGGGGGTAATTAAATAAATGTGTTGCATTAGACATTTGAAGAACAGGACACTGTAATGTTGCTGCTTACACTAATACCAGGGAGGTTTTCTGCAGTGGGAGGCAGGGTGGAGCTGTTTAGAGGATGCTGCATGTTAACTATCTCTAATAACTGTGCTCCAGACGTTAGAAAGGATTTAAAAGGTACAACAGTCAAGAAGGTCAAGGGTTAAATGACGGTCCTGAAAGAATGTGGACTGTGCTCAGCAAAAAAGCGCTCAGTGAAATACAGCACAAGAAACCACACTTAATATTACTTCTGCCTATAGGATAAAAAGTCAGCAAAAGCTCTGAAGTGCAGCTCGTGCCAGTGGAAGCTGCTGTTTTCATTAATGACAGCATGAGATTTCCACAAGATGGTTATTTGTGGTCAAAGCTCAACTCAGAAAAGAGCTGTCCTAGCCTTATCTTCACGTACTGTTCACGCACGGCTTATTTTTTATTTGATTTGATTGTATGAAGTCTTGTCTTGAAGGAAGAAACTCCTTGACCTGCAGATTTATCTTAAAAGCTACTCAAGTGTGAAGCACTTAAAACAAATATTCAGTGACTTCTCAGTGACTTTTACTCAAACTGCCTTCATCCCAACACATCACACACATCTAGCAGAGATAAAATTAAAGAAAGATCTGACACCATCCATGAGAGACGGAACATTTTCAAGAATAAATCTAAGCATTATTCTAGGCATTATATTCTATTTCTACAGTGAAATCATTCTAAATCCAAATAAATCTTACAAACTGAACCTTTAAGATGTAGATTCCTTTACATATGTTACAGTTACCTTGATTATACGTTTAATTTGACTAATTTTAACAAATGGCTTAGTTGTATTGCATAAAAGGAAGTAATTCTCTATTTTTCTTTTCTTGTGTTTCTATTTTTAACCTGGTATTGCTTTTTTATCATGTGTCATTGACTGTAAATCAAGTTGCCCATCTGGGATGATAAAATGTCTGAGCAGAATTGACCTGAAGTATTTATATAGTGTGAAATCATCTTCTTAGCACAGTGGATGACCTCTGTTTGGATGTGTTAACTTTCCAGATTGAGCACAGAATGTCAATTCATGCTGTGAATAAACAGATTGAAGGAACAGTGCTGCCCGTTGCTGACGTCAGCTCATGCACGGTTAAAGAGGTGTAGCTACACCTTTTTTCCCATTCCTCTCCCCTGCGACTTGAAAGACTTCGGCCAAATCAGGGAAATATTTACAGGGTGGGAGACAGAACAGCAGTAACACTCCAGAGAGCATAAATACACAGGATAAATAAGGCACAGGAGGGAGCTGCAACACTTGTAAAAACCTCTAAAAATAACACAATGACTAGTATTCACAGTAGCCCCTGATTAAATATTTAATTTCTACTTTTTCAGCTCCTCAAAATCCATCACTCAACTGAGCAGGAGAAAAATACACAAGGATTTCAGATGTTATACTCATGTATGTTGTCTTAGTAAAACCCAGGAAAAACACCATCACTGAGAAGTCCACATCTCACACAATACCTCTGGCATGCATTCATGAAGTCATAAAAAGCAATGACTGTCTTCTAATCTGCAAAGGAAAGGTTGTTTCATCTCCATCTGCAGTTTTAATAGGGGAACCCTGTACAGTAATGTCTGGACAAGCTAAGGAATGTCTCTGTGTTCTTCTGTCCTTCCCTTTCACCCGTCACGTCCGCAAACCCAGACTAACTTTCCATCCGGTGCAGAGGCGTTCTCTCTAGACTCAATGGTCTTCCCTCACTCTGAGTATGAGTCATCCCCAAAATCTCCCACCAGGCTGCAGAGTGGGGGTCTGGTGTAGGCAGACAGAGACAAATGGGAGCCTGGCAAAGTCATTAGTGCAAACGGTGGAGTGGACATTATACTCCATTCTAGCTGACACATGGACTATTTCATTGGCTTCTGGACATACGATACCCACCAAGGGGAATAACTGTTTCAATATGACCAGTGTCAGTGAAAGAAAAAATAACTGTCCAAATTTGTTGGTATTCTGATTAAGACAAGTTTTGTAATTTTACATTGTTTAAAAGGGGTCATATTTTGCTAAACCCACTTCTATTAGTCTTTAGTACATTTATTTGTGTATTTGGACCCTGATAGCTCCACAAGTTTGAATTTGAACCCTCCAGTTGCTGCAAAGTTATCTTTATATTCATTCCAGCAAAAATTGAGTGGATTTCTACAACCTGTTTCAATTCCTTCTTAATTTGTTATGTTTACAACTAGTTACGTGACGGCATTTGCACATATAAGGTCAAGACTTCCGACGAACATTTCTCCGAGTACGAAATAACTGTTTGTCAGCAGCAGTGGTTGTAGTCCATACTAAAAATATGTCCAAGCTTCGAGCTGATTACCTAAAATGTTCAGTTGTCGGTTGTATTAACAAACTCAAGTGGCTGAACAGGACAGAGCACACAGTCAACAACCGAGAAGGGGGTGGGGTCATGTGCATTTAAAGGGCCAGCACTTAAAACAACCTTTTTTGTGTCATTATTCAAAATAGGGTTGAAGATGGACCTGTAGAGTTTAATTAATAAAAAATTCAGATCCAAGCAAAGTATTTACAGTTTATGTAGACCACAGGGAAATGTTTTAAAATATATAATTCCAATTAAAAAACCTGAATATCACACTTTTAAGCATCGTTCTGTTGTTTCTTATAATCGAGACTCAGACTGACTTTACGTAAGACTTTTTTATCTTTATTTGCTCAGTCTGGAAAGTACCTTAAGAAGATGATTCACTTCGGGCATAAGTCACCTGTAACAGTCCACTATGAACTTTTTCTTTCATCTGAAGCCTAACCTTTGTTCATTTTGTTTTTTTATTCGAGCTGAACATCTGTTGAGGTTTCATGTGTGTATTTAAACCACCTGCAGATGTAACTTGAGAGTTATCCATGTCTGATCCAGTGTTTCCTCCCTGCTCTTTACATTTGTCTGTTTGCACATATCTGTTTTCTGTTAGTCCACTTTATGTACCTGGCTGCATATTCAATACCGCACCGCTCCATGTGAACGTACCTCCTCGCCGTTGCCCTGGGTCCGGATGAATTTGAATCCAGGAATGCGTTTCTGGGTGCACACCACCCCAACATCTTCCGAATGTTTGCAGTCAGACACTCCAAAACCGTTGGATTCACACTGAGCCAAGCTCTTCTCTCCACCTGAGCAGTGCACGTTGTCCAACCAGATACGACCTGGAATGGAGACACATGAAGACCAGAGCAAATGAGTTCTCATGTTCATAAAAAAAAAAAACATTGGGTACTTTTCCATTGTTTAATATGCATGTAAAAACCTGAGTTGAAATCCAGAGGATTTTTAAAAAATGCTCAAAATATTGTTAAAAATGTTTTTATGTCTGGGAGAGGTGGAAAATTTAGTCTATTAATAAATGTCAACTGTGAATAAGTACAATGGAAACAAATTTAGCAAATAATTATGGTGTGCCAACATGTACGGATCAGTAAGTGCCTTCAACGTTCGATGATTTAATACAAGCAACTAACATAAAACACATATTAGATGGAAAACAGTAATGAAGCTGTATGCTATGTCATCTGTAACAGCAGTTTGGTTCAGGTTGTTTCACAGAATTCCTCTTAGTCTGTCAGCTCTTCAGTTTGCCGTTCAGTAGAAGGTTACTGTATGAAACATTCTATGAGCAAAGATTCAATCAGTGATACTCAATGATACAGTGAAATGTGCAACTCTTTGACAATTTGTTTCCATGTGGATGAAATCTGGCTATAATTTGTTTTTATACTTTAGTAGATCCAGTTTTGAAGGGAGGAATCTTAGGCTATGTTCAGACTGCAGACAAATGTGGCCCAAATCCAATTTTTTTGCCCATATGTAAAATAGTTGAAAGTTTATTTTTGCAATCTCAAAAAGTTTCATTATGGACATTTACATTTATTCCTGATAATAAATGTGCTAAATACTTTAAGTTGTTTTTTTCTTTTTTATTAAAACACACTGTTTTAACCATTTATTACTTATAATGATGATAATTAATTAAAGGCCAGATATTAAAAGTTAAGTTCTTCCTGAAAACAAAGGTGCATAAAAATAGGCAAAAATACATTTTTGACACTTTTATTGCTAAGAAAACATGAAGACACCTAGGTGACCTGTTATAATGGCAGTATTAAAAGCGTTAAAACTTGACTGAATTACTGGTTTCATCTCATCATACCTTCCTTGCATCTTTTTCAACATTTCCACTGACATCTATCACCGAGACGGCAAACTTACTCATGTGGAGCTGTGTTTGGTCTCTGAAATGACCCAACACCATCTTTCAGCCAAATAAAAAAAAAAAAAAAAAAAAAAGCCTAATAAATGTTGTTACGGTTAAAGAGGATCATCTGCTGTCCAGCTGCCCTGAGTCAGCTGTTAGGGAAACCGTACAACTATCGCTATGGAAACCACCACCGGACTGCTCATCCTTTTAACAGCACACGATGCAGAGGAACGTCCTAATCATGGCATGAGTGTGACGGCACATTGTATAGTCACGTAGACGCCTCCCAGCAGCAGATAATCACCCCTGGAACATTTTCATAATAACAGCAAAGTCTCAGTTCAACTTCTCCTAAACAAACCAGCATTTTATTTTAGCCAGCTGTGATAAATCTGCTGTGCTAAAAGTATTTGCAAGTCTTATGGGAATGTCATTTCACAAGCCAGTGAAACCAACACAGAGCCCAGGACACGAGGAGCCATGAAATTACCAATGGGCTTTTGTTGGCATTTCAACTTAACCACACTTGAAAATCACAGCAAAATGGGCAAAGGTCATCTCCCAAGAAGGTCCAAACAAAATGCTTTTTTCTCAGTTGCATTTTAAACTCTTAATTAGCTATTATAAATTAGCACAGCGAGTAAAACATCCAAACAATGGATGTTTAAAGGGAGCTGAGGATTAGATTAACAGCTCTTCAGGAGACATAGTTTGCATCCAAAAGGGATGTCCTTGTACATGCCTGTAATTAAAATCATTTGGCGGTTTCTATCACCGGTGTATATGTCATCATGATGGGAAATGGAAAATATTTTTACTCACTTTTACGGCCATGTGTCTGCACAAACAAGAAAACACAGATAAAACGAGTTTCCGTCCATGCACATACACGCACAGTTAATCTGTGGCCAAGAAACACAGAGTTCAAATGGGTACTTCCAAGAACTAAACACCACCTAGGTTTTATAAAAGAGGAACCCTCTTAATTACTTTCAAATGTTACATGATACACAATGTTTTTTAGGTCCCAACAATTTAGTTTAGTTACAGACATTATTAGTGATTTCTATGAAGCAGAACATTACCGGAAACTGGACAAAAATTATTTGTTTTTAGTTGAGAAGATGAGGATCATTGAAGAAAATTTCATGTTAAGAATGGGAATGTATGGGCAACTTTAAAGCAGATGTGCATTTCAGAGACTGGCACCCCTAAAGGGGGAATAATGTCTGAAAAAATAAAAATTACACCAAGAATCACAGACATGCAGTTAATTTGATGTTCACTTTCAGATTTATGTCTTTGATTTATTAACTTAGGTATTCACTACTTGACTAAGGCTATGTTCAGACTGCAGGCAAATGTGGCCCAAATCCAATTTTTTATCCTCCATATGTGACCAACATTCGATCTGTTAAAGACAGTTTGAACAGCACAAATCCCATTTTTTCAAATCCAACCCAGGCCACTTTCATATGTGGTCCTAAATCTGATATTTGCAATTCGACTTCAGTCTCAACGGCCAGGTCGCATTTATCCAACCTTTACATCATTGAAATGCCACAAACATCACAATTCTGCGTCCCAGGAGGAGAAGCAGTGAGAAGAACATACTTCCGTAAGCACAGTTTGTGTCTTCGTGGTCACGTACTATGTCAGGACCTCTTTTGTGCATGCAGGTCACTTCAGGGTCGCATTCAGTTCATACTCAAAACTGATAGAAGTCACATTTCATGTGTAATATGAACTAACAAACACACAAAAAAATCTGATTTCACCAGAATTGTGCATTAAGACCTGCTGTCTGAATGTAGCCTTAGATGTTCAGTTCAGTGGTTTGGTTCAGATATCGCCTTTTCCTGGTGGAAACTTGTTACCATATTGGCCTGTAAAAATACACTTTGGTAAACCTCTAGACCAAAGGTTAAGCACGTTAATAGTTCAGTTTTCATTAGTGGGGAAGCAGCAAATCTTGGAAGCACCCGCTTTAACCAGAATATCATTGTTACAAGAGTAAAACTAGACCAGGATTAGAGAGTGAAAAACAATTCTGATCTCTGTCCATTTTTATGGTTCTAGGTTGGGGTTGATCCTCTGTTCACATCCTATCCTTCCACCAAGTTTAATGAAAACTAGTGCAGAAGTTTTTGTGTAATCCATGCATCATGATACATTACACATGTACATTCATTCATCATCTGAACCCGCTTTATCCTCACTAGGGTCACAGTGATCGCTGGAGCTTATCCCAGCTACTTATGGATGAAGGCTGGGTACACTCTGGACAAGTCGCCAGTTCATCACAGGGCTGACACACAGACAAACAACCAATCACTCTCACATTCACATCTAAGGGCAATTTAGGTTAACCAATTAACCTATCAGTGCATATCTGTGGATGGTGGGAGGAGGCTGGAGTATCCAGAGAGAACCCACGCAAACACGGTGAGAACATGCAAACTCCACACAGAAAGACAGATCAAACCTAGGACCTTCTTTCTATGAGTGAATATCCACTGCACCACCGGCCCCTACACATGTACATGATTATTAAAATGCAAAACAATGCTGTCTACAGAGCTAAAACAGGGACTGCACTACGTGACATTCACTGGTAGTATAACACCTCTTGATTGCCTCCAGCAAATATTATGCAACATTTCATAAACAAGGAGCATGAGTTGATGAGTGTGAGTCTTCAAATAGCTCAAGTGACTGTGGCGCTTTATAAGCAAAAGTTAATTAGTTGACTTTTGAAGTGGCTGACTGGATGTGGTCGACCCTGAGGGAAAACATGTCTTTAACAGCGGACGCCGGCTTAATTTACAGCTACCAACTTACACTTACCACCACCATCGGCAGCAGATATCGTATTTATAGAGTTGGGAATCTCATCAGAGGTTTTACAGTCATAGAGAAAAAAAGAGACAGAGATGAGATTACGTGTCTGCTGAACACACCCAGTTTCCAGAACTCCCCCCTTCATGCTGATTGGCGTGTCTCACTTCTGCTGTAATGGGGAAACCAGTGCCTGAAGGTATTAACGCTCAGACAAGGGGAAATCTGTACCTCACCCAGTGATTTTCATGGAACATATGAAACTGTATGGACAGATATACTACCTTTGAATTAGATTAAATAATAATAAGGTTGTGTCATGAACCCAAGATTTATTCAGATGATAATAAATTCTATAACGATGTTCCTACCTTCTCCTTTTCCGTACTTGGCTGACGGTGACCAGGATTCTGCGTCTATGAAGCCCAGCTCTCTACACACCACTTGAGCAGCAGAGAAGGAGAAGTCATCATCACACACGGTCCCCCACTCTCCATTATAGAAAACTTCCACACGACCCTCGTAATGTTTACGCTTCTCCCCGGCTAGACGCAGCTGGATTACAGGGGTGCCAGAGTCTGACTGGGCCTCGCACCACGTCCACAAGGTGAACAAGAGACAGTAGACGGCTACTGGGCGCAGCATGATGCAGGATGAGGGAGGAAATAACAAGTATCTAAAGGGAAATAGAGAGAAAACTGTTCATGTTAGCGTGTTTCAAGTTGTATAAGACACCATGAAAAGAGCTGTTTGAAATATTCACTCACTGACATGAAAAGGGACATTTTACAGCAGCAACGAGTTTAATGGGAGGATAAAAGTGAACACTAATGCACACATTGATGGTGAAATACAAAAAAGTCCTTGTATCTGCCAAATTAATCTTATTTTACCCTAAAAAGGAGAAAATATAAAACAACTTTTTCTCAACAACATATTCCAACTAATACTGACAACTGAAGCTTGTCAGTATCAGAATCTTAAATATGTTTTAAATATCAGTGCTTCCATTAGAGATAAATTGATGCAAATACAAATAATAAAAAATTTACCACTAGCTAATGTTATTTCTCTTTTTCTACCCTTGCTGTGCAAAGAAACAAAGAAAACCTACAAATAACATAATTAACTGTTCTGTTTTGCATTTGTTCAGGCCCTCATTACACAATCTTCTGAAAAAAACAAAAATGTCACACAACAAACAAACATTGGTCACATATATCTAACACATCTGTGCATCCCTAGTTTTAGTTACTGAAATTAGCACAGCTCGCTTAAAGTTGTTGTTTTGTTTTTTTTTTGTCTAGTTTTATGGCTCTGTAGGTCTTTCAGTCACTAGGCTTTTATTATAGTTCCATGAAAACAAGCCAAGTGTTATTTGCTCAGTTTGCACATTTTTTTGCTTAACACAACACAGTTTGGTCATATTTAGGAATATGTGTCCTTTTCCTAGTGTGTGTGATAGGTCTGTCAATAATTTCAAACAGTGAACAGTTTGAGCATAAAGTCTTGGACAGAAACAGTTTGGTTTGGCTCATGAATCTCCCCAAGACCCGTCATTGGCTGCTACTCAACCACAAACACTGTATAGGCTGGAGAATCAATCACCAGCATTTCATAGTATATTGAGCAAACAGTGAAAACAGTATGTCCTGGAATGAGAGAGAAATTTGGGTTAGGGTGGGAAGAAGGGAAGGAAGGTCATGTTCCTCAGACAAAGATTCTTCTCACTTTCTTTCTGACAGTTTAATGTGGAGCAAATGTGGGCTCCTGCAGGGAGGGCGCTGCCCTGTTCACTCATCTACTCATCTGTGCCTGAAGGCAGCACACCAAGGTTCAGAGGGAAAGTTTTCTCCACCTCCATATTTCATGGCAGACTATCAAAGTGTCAGAGGAGGAACTAGAATCCCTTGGGGAGGAATGCTCCTGGAGGAAAGGGAGGGAAGGAAGGACAGCCAGAGTAAGGAAAAGGGGAAGGAGAAAGGGAGACCTCCACCTCTGTTAGTTCACTGAAGAAGAGAAGGGAGGGGGTGCTTTCCGAGTCGACGTCATAGTAACAGCCAAACAAACTGCAGAGCTGACAGGCTTGAAGCAACATCCCACAGTTAATTAATTGTCACACTGCATGAGACGTCACAGCACTGTTTGGGTGGGGGGTAAAACATCTGCCTCATCCCCCCATGAAAGGAAGTTCAGCAAAGGAGGCTTTTAATGTTCACTGTGCATCTTGTTACATAATCAGTTAATTAAACCACACTACACCAGATTAGATCCACCTCTATGACAACTACTTTGAGTCAGAGAACATCACTCAAGTCGACACATGCCAATAAAGAATAACCTTAAAGTGGAAAATTAAAGACACACTTAAACACACCCAACTCCCTCCCAAAAAACACAACATTCACAGTCCGTTATCACTTTGCCATTTGTCATAAAATATATGGTCTTCTATAAAAATTAATATGTAAAAACTGCCTGTTGAAAATCACACTGGATAACTGGGAAAGTTGTACGTTTTGACACATTTACTGCTTTCCTAATAAAAACCATTTGTCACTGTTCTGTATGTTACATCAGCAATATGTTCAGAAGAAAAGCCCACACTGATAGAGTGAAAAACCCTTCAGCTTCTACATAAAACAATGATAAAACCAGAATCAGATGCAAAATGACAGGGTAATACTTTATACTTAACCACTCTGTTATGTTCATTTGTCTGGAACAACAATCATGTTCCAGGGTCATTGTGATCCAGTGTATGTTTCATCCAAAATTTACCAGAAAAAAAAAAAAAAAAATCATAATAAACATTAGGCACCTCATTACTAAGTCAATTAACAACATTCCAATAAATATTTAGTGCAGTGGTGTTACATATGGTAACATGGTCCTTATGTAGCTTACACAAAAAATACATGCTATAAGATTAATTATTTCTACATACATGAACTAAATAGGGTTGTAGGACTAACTCTTATACTGTTGAAAATATATTTCCTATGGTGTCAGACTTTAAAAGGGGTGATTTTGACCCAAATTTAACAAGATGACGGATGATGAACGAAATACGTAAAAACACAATTACATGTTTTCATGTGTGTCAATAGGGTAAAACACAGGCGACGAAAAATAAAAACAAACTAAATGTCACTCCTAAAAACAGAAAATAACTTGACTCAGTTTTATGAAGGTGTAAAGAAGAAATTCTAAAAAACAAAACAAAACAAAACAAAACATTTCTTAGAAACTTTGAGCTGTATTTATGTATTTCCTCAGGCTGCACGTGACAGACAATGAAGACGGATGAGGTTGAAGGTTGAAAGTTTGGTTGAAAACTTACTCTAACAAGATGAAGAACCTGGCAGCAGACCTTCTGCAAGAAGAGGACGAGATGTTCGGTACCTGCTGGAGTGAAGGAGATGTGGAAGACACTTCTTTGTCCTTTCACTTCTGCCTGTTTTCAGCTCTTCCCTTTCAGCCAGCTGGCCGCGCGCTCCCGTCCCACTCTTCACCCCGCAGCCAATGAGAGGTGACCTCAGCATCCTGACCCCGCCCATCCGGCCCCCACACCCCAAGCGTGTCTCTGAACCTTCTTAAAAGACTTAGATAACATCTCATCTCAGAGGATGGCAAAAGGAAAAGTACAAAAGTAAAAGTTTATTCACTCTTGTTCCAGTGTTGATGCTGATTGAAGGACATCCTCTGGTCTCCTATCTATTTTGCCCACTTTGGATTTATTAAAAAAAAATAAAAATAAAAATAGGTGTGTCTGGCTCAGTCAAATGCATAATTATGTCTAGAAAATCATTTTGGACCATGTTCAGTGATGCATGAGTGAAGCAAAACAGTAATATCAAGCGTTTCCAAAAAGGATCCTTTTAGCCTGATAATGTCTGTAATACTAAGTCTGGAACTCTTTTAGATTAATAGTGACATGATTTACTCAACTGAAAAGGAGTCCCATTAATGCAACAAATACTTATGAACATAATAACAACAAACATTTGTTAAAAAAAAAAAAAAAAAGACATGTTTAGCTGATCACTTGGGATGTTCCATTCACTTCTGCATGGAATGGATCATTTTTAAACCTTCTTAGTTTGCCTTCAAATTGAACATCTTGCCCCCCTCGTAGACTCTAAAGATTTGATGTATAAATATGGTGTGTTTAACATATTTCAACCAATAGAATCTACAAGGTGGGCATGAATGTTCTTTTAGATTTGACAAGTCAAACCTAATAATTTTGCTGTATTTTCCAACATGATGAGTTCAGGTCAAAGGTCATGTTTGGTCATTATATGGAGCTAGATGCATATTAAAGGCACTATTTAAGTATTATATGGATGAATGATATATAAGTTGATAAAATTGCATAAGAACTTTGATGTGATTTTTAGGAGATATTGCTGGTGCAAGGTGATGGCAAATGTGGTGAGTTCAGCTGCTGCTATAGCAGCACGTGCAGGTTTAGACAGCTGAAGAATATAAATATATGACATCAGAAGGTGGATCCTTCTAGGAATCAAAAATTCAACTATTTCTGAGTACGTCTATGAAAGTGAGCCAGGCAGGGACAGAAAGGAGATAAACCCTCAGAAGTACTGAACTTCTGTACTGCAGTAAGAGTGAAATTTTACAAACTCTGAAATGTACTCCTTTAAAACTCTCTCTATGAAGAACATTGTCTCATTGAGCTAAGAAGAACAAAATAAGCATTAAATCAGAGACCACAGGTGTGGTTTCATCTCTTCATCTAATTTAATAATAATTTATATCAATTTGTCCGTCTACATATTTTTCATCTTTTACATCATTTTTCATCTTATGTCTTGGTACATTTTTCTTTCTTTCTTTCTTTCTTTCTTTCTTTCTTTCTTTCTTTCTTTCTTTCTTTCTTTCTTTCCATCATTTCAATCTCCACAGCAAATAAGAGGTGTCCTCATCATCCTGACCCCGCCCACTTGGCCCCCACAAACCAATTACAGAGACTCACTGGATACTAAGGTGTGTCTACCAATATGTCATTTTAAAGCTGACATTAGTGTAGAAATATCTAAGTGCACATTCTTTACTCAAGCATAAGGAGGAGAAAAACATGTGTACACCTGTAAAGTACTGATTTAACAGGGGAGTGTCTTATGTTCCACCCATTTAGGTTGAAATCCATTTTGATGTGAAAACACAATGATAAAAAAATAAAAAATAATGGATATTTCCCCTCATACGTATTAAAACTCAAGCATTTTGAAAATATAATGTTAATGTAGTACATATATGTGTGATAAAATGTAGGAAGAAAAGGTAAGAAGCTGTCAGAAAAATAAATACTCCAACTCCAGTTAATTAAAATACAGAAATATTTGTTGTCACATATGTGCTAATGTAGCTCAGATGATAAACCAAGTATTAATTGTCACATTTTATGTAAATAGCAAAAATATTTTTTCACTGTCTTTTTGAAGAAAGTGACCCTTCTGCCAAACTGAAAATAAAAATATATAAGATTATTTGTATTTGGAAATACTGAATAATAGAAAAACAAGGAAATGTATCTTTACACATCAGACCAACAGAGCAGATAGACTGTATAAAATCTGGTGATGGTGACATAAACATATTTACTTACTTACACTAAGATTTGTTTTAAGAATCTTTTTTATTTGACATTCTGTTGAGTGAAAAGATAAAAATTGACTGAAGACACATGTGTAGCATAATATTTCAAAGAGTTGCGTGTACAAAAATGTCTTTATGGTTTAATGAAGACATTTTACACTTTATATACAATTATCAATATTAATAAGAGGAACAGTTTTAAATTATCTACAATAATGTAATGTACCTCAGCAGTATGTTATTTATGGCCTGTGGTGTGATTTTACACAGAATATGCAGCAGGTGACTGTGACGAATGTTTTGCACATGAATGTAAATTGTGTAAACTCAGTTTCTGGATTCTGGACACAGACACACACAGAGCAGTTTGGAAGATGATAAGTTCACACACAAGAACAGACACGCACATGACACAACACTAATATATCATTGATAAGAGATAAAACTGTTTGCTGTCAGTATGTACTTTTATTTCTTATTTAACAGGCTCGTGATGCTGTTTCCAATGTATGTTCAGATTCTACTTTTTATAAATGAAACACTGCCCCCTGGTGGTTAGATAAATGCGCCAATGCAGTGAATTGATGTGTTTTCATGTAAAGCCTGCACCTGCTGAAGAACACTTAAAACATTAATGATACAAATAGCATTTTATGTAACGTTGAGAAAAAAGCAACTTTATCACTCTGGAGAAAAAACAATAAGCTCACAAACCATGTCAGCTGTGTTGGATTCAGGCCAATTTTGTGTCTTTTGGTAAAGGATATTGATTAAGCCATTCAAAATGTCTGTCCTTGACAACAAAACATATTTATCATCAAACAATAAAAACTTAACTGTAGGGTTTTTGAGTATCTCTACTCCATCTGCTCTTTTGCTCAGACTGGCTGACAGGTGTGTGAGTGGTTATATACAGTACATGGGCTTGGCTGTGTTGCTATTGGTGAGAAAACTGCTGTTTGGTGAAGTAATTAAACCCAGCACCAATTCCCTGACCTACACATTCTCACACCCGAGATTTTTTCACGCCGACACCTGACGTGGGTGTGACTTTTTGGCACATAGGGTTCCCTCAGGAACTCTGGGCACTGAAAATGGACACCAAGGGCTGATGACTTGGGGGTGAGAACAAGTTAATTAGACTTAAACTAGATTGATGAGGAACTACAGGACCCAAAATCCCTGTTTTTAGATGATGATTTTATGAGCTATTTTACTCAAAAACAAATTATTCTTCTGTAGATATGATGCTATCTTTTATGTAATGTTCCTCTTACCTGTGGAATGGATACCAAAAGACTTTTTGTGCTCACCTCCAGAATTTTATGAAGCAGCTCATTTTCTTTTCTGTCACCAAGTGTATTTACATTGTAGTGACTAACGACTTCATGAACTCTGGCATTAGTGTCATTGCCTGAACCACTCTATTTAAAGTCCTGGTGCAGGTTAATATCGAAACACGCAGCTTTCAAATGGTGAAGTGGCATTAGTCAGGTTTAAAAAGACCTCATCTGAGAGACACATAAGGAGAGATTAAATCATAACAATTAACCATTGTTGATATAATTAGTCATATCTATGGCGAAATATTCTAGTAATAATTATAAATATATAGTGTGACCAGATCTGTACAAACTAAATGTCAGGGGAAGAGTATTTTTGTGTATAACAATATGGGATGTTTTACAGTGATGAGAGAAAGACTTACATTTTGACACAATGTATATTTTTGCATTTATTCACAAGAAGGATTAGGATTTTAAAAATTCCCCTGAATCTGTTCATTTGTTATTCTGATCATTCATTAAAATGATACAGATATATCGTTGATCAAAAACACAAGTACATTTTACCTGCCCAGATGTACACCCGGAAAAAAACAAAACAAAACTTTAATTCATCAAAATGTCTGTATAATTTGACAGACAAATGTAGCACAAATACTGTGTTAAAACACAAAAGTAGATAAAGATTCTAAATTATCGAAACCAGTCTATATTGAAATGCATTTTTTTTTTTTTTTTTTTTTTACAGTTTTTGCAAATTACGTTTTCTAGTGAATAGATTAAAATTTTATCAATACAAGATTTTGTGTTTAATTCATCTGGGTAAAAGTGGCTGTACACTATTTCTTTAAAAAAAATCTGCTTTTTCTCCTGCAGGTTTTCTGAAAAATTCAGGTAATTATTGCTTATTTGGGTGGAAATGTGAGGTATTATGTCAAAATTAGAAACAATCACAGGATTCTGCTATCATGACTATTATCCTGTTGGTGGCGATAGTCGCTCAGTCTGCAGGAAAATCAACATGAATATTTTCGTAGAAGAAGTCAGGCGGAGAACAGCGAAGTCTCCGTGATTGTAAGTGAACTTAGAAATGGCGGCGTCCGTGTGCCGAGTCGGGAGCACCGTGGGTCGAGCCCTCGCCAAAACACGCAGTGTATGTATCAGCCCTTCACGCAGATCACACAGACAGTCGTAATGTAACGTTTCTGAAGAGTGGTGATTGTATCATCTTCGTTTTACCGTGTCTTTGACATTAAGCGATTGCCGACTTGAAATGCTAACAAGCTAGCTAAGCTAACCGGTTAACGTTCGTTAGCAGTAGTGAACGCAAGGTCAACTGTCATAAGTGGCTGAAGCTCCTGCTGTGATCATCGTATGTGTAATACCCCCTTACTCAATTTATTAAGGGCTCAGTTTCGTTTGTCTTAGGTTATCCACAAGGTCAGTAGCTGTAACATTTGAGACGCGTCCTCATTTGCCCTCCCGTGGCAGCTAGCAGCGTTAGCATAGTGACTTTGGAAAGTCAGAAGCTGACAGTGACATCCTGTATGCCAGTACATCTTACGTCTTTACGTTTAAGAAACATTAGCTAAAACAGCTCAGTGTGATAACTATTTCTAAATGATGATGGTACACTACTCAGAGAAACTAGTGTTTTCAGATTTTTACAACTGATTGACAACGTTCATTTGTGTAACTGTGTTGGATAGTAAATATCAGTTTGCCTTCTCTGAGATACACATTATCTTAATAACCAGTAATTAAATTTTTGTAATTGGAAAAAAACTGAGAGCTCCACCAGATGGTTGTTGTAAGTTTGGCAACAGCAAGTATAGCTAATGTAATCTGGATGTATGGGACCTAAACACTGGTGGGATAATTCCACTGCTGAGCTTGTTAACAAACTAGTGGTTGTAGTAAGATGAAGCAGATAATGAGCCAAATCTGTCATCACAACTTCACTTATGGTTACTGTTAGTCATTTGCAGCGTAAGCAAATTTTAAAAAAGTGTTTCACCAAGGTGTCTATAATGTGTAGAATGTCCAATCATTCTTTCATTCAGATATACTTTTTTTTTTTTTTTTTTTTTTTTTTTATTTGTAGCCCATCCTGCTGTCTCTGAGGCGTGGACAGGCATCTGTCAGCTATGCCCAGAGCCTGGTGGGGGCCCCAGAAACCCGACTTACTGCCCTGGACAATGGCTTGAGGGTTGCATCCGAAGAGACTGGACATGCTACATGCACTGTAAGATCACAGTAAAAGGCGATCCCATTAAAAGCATTTTTAAAGGTCCAGTGTGTATTATTCAGGAGAGTGTAATTGCAGAAAAGGAATATAATATTCATACTTACCATTTCATGACTTTCACATTTAACTTGTGTCTTTGTTACCATTTATTATACTGTTTATATCTACAGATAAAGCAGGTTATCTTTTATTTAGACTGCCATGTGTTTACAGTAGCACCGAATGGGCTTCCACTTCTTCTCTCTGTTTTATAGTGTGAGGTTTCCCACATTAAGGGCACCTACTATGCTTGATGAGTTAACATCCTCATAATTAAAAAGCCCAGTACTGAAAGAGCACACACTTTTTTTTGTGGACACAAAAGAAAGAGAATCAGGAATATCATCTGTTTTATGTTTACGTCATCCTACATTTAAAGGTACCATATGGAATCCCATGTCCTACACTGATATTGTCTACAAAACCCCTTTGTCCACATAACTTTTCCAATACAGGTTGGACTTTGGATCGGGTCTGGTAGTCGCTATGAGAATGAGAAGAACAATGGTGCTGGCTTTTTCTTGGAGCACATGGCTTTCAAGGTAAACCACTTACTTACTTATGACTTGTGTATTAGAATCATGTTATTTTCCGTAAAAATACTACAAATGTTAATCAAAAATCCCTTAACCCCAGGGAACAAAGAAGCACCCTCAGACAGCCCTGGAACAGCAGGTGGAGTCCATGGGTGCTCACCTGAGTGCTTACACCTCCAGGGAGCACACTGCGTACTACATGAAAACCATGTCCAAAGACCTGCCTAAAGGTGAGAAGAGCCATCATCTTGTGAGCCCTCTCTGGTTTCATATCATTTGATTTCTCATGAATTTGGAAATATACCAGAAGAGATGCACCGATAGAGGCCACTGACCACAGTCAAATGGATTTCTGCTGGATCAGCTGTTTTGAGTTTCAGTTAAATTAAATTAATGTCATATATAACTGTGAACCCAGTAAACCTAATGACTGCTCTATACATTGTCTGTCGGTCACAGTTGTTTGCTCCTTGTATTTTCTAGCTGTGGAGCTGCTGTCAGAGGTGGTGCAGAACTGCTCATTGAATGAGGCAGATATTGAGCAGCAGAGGGCCGTGGTGCTGCGTGAACTGGAGGAGGTTGAAGGAAACCTGCAGGAGGTCTGCCTGGATCTGCTGCATGCCACAGCCTTCCAGGGCACTCCCATGGGACACAGCGTGTTTGGACCCTCTGGGAATGCCAGGCAAGAAAAAGAGAAACTGCATGCTCATATCTCACATTGAGAAGATGTCAGATTTATTTTCATCAAAGGCACAAACTTCAACTGCCTTCAGATGTAGAAATAATTGTAGTGCAGCTGTGTTAGTGTTGAGCTTCCCTCAGTACATCTTGATTCATGCATTGCTGTATGAAATAAATATATTATTCATTCTTGTCAGGACTCTTACACGCCAGGATCTGGTGGACTACATCAACATCCACTACAAGGCCCCTCGCATGGTCCTCGCTGCTGCTGGAGGTGGGTCAGCTTTCTGTCTGTTGGTCTGAAGGCCTCAGCTTTTCTTGGAATTACTGTGACTAACTGTAGTGGGTCTGATCTACAGGTGTTAACCACGATGAGCTGGTCAACCTGGCCAAAACCCACTTAGGTGGAGTGTCATTTGAGTATGAAGGCGATGCCGTCCCCATCTTGTCACCCTGCCGATTCACAGGCAGTGAGGTGAGATTTGCAGGAGTCATGAAGCAGGAGGATGTTGTCACATGAATTTCAGCTAATACACGCTCTACATGGATCATAACATAACACTGGCTTAACATGGATTCTGGCTGCTATTTATGTTTCATGGTGTTAAAGATTTGTAGTTTTAAATAGGGAATTGATTGTAAATTAAAGGACCTTTCGATAATGATTGATTAAAGAATCAAAGGGAGTCTGGTCTTTGACTATTCAAGACTGTGGATATTTTCACTGTAATAAGGAATATTATTGTTAATATGTTTTTTAACTTCTTTCCTTAGATCCGTGTGCGTGATGATGGTTTGCCTCTGGCACACATTGCCATCGCTGTGGAGGGAGCGAGTGCTACCAGCCCAGACATTGTACCGCTCATGGTGGCTAATGCAGTCATTGGCAGTTATGACCTCACCTATGGAGGTGGAAAGGTTGGAAAAACACTGTTATTTTGTTTAAATGTCCCCTTTAAGCTTTGCCCACTTGAGGCTGTTTATGTCTTAAGTGGCCATTATTGAGGGGTAAATAATGTCCTCTCTAAAAACCTGGGTCAGGGGTCTCACCCCTGCCTCTGGACCTGTCGGGAGGAACAAACCTGAGTTGCTCATCAGCTGCTTTTGTTTTATTACCTGGATTCCTGTTTCCTTTGCACAAAAAAAGGGCATAAATTAAAACAAAATAAACACAACATTAATTTTTAGCTAAATTTGTATGTAAACGTCAGTATCCCTAAACATATACTCCTTAGAATTTCTTGAAATATCTAGACCTTGGTTGCATATTATGTTGACTTACAAATGGCAGATTACTGGTTTTTATCACTGATAATTTTATTTCATGTATCGACCTATGTTGTGTGGGTGCTCATCAGTGGCTTCATATTATTAGGTAATGTGGCTTGGAGCTATTTCATTTGAACAAAATGACCAAGAATGAATGTACATCATAAAATGTAATCTTACTGAAACTAAAATATATTACTTAGTCTGTAATTATAATTGATTATAATTAAAATTTTTGCCAAATGGATTTTTACCAGCAGTAATTGTGAAAACAGTTCTTGTGATGCCATGGTGTCATTAAAGTCCTTTGATTCTTGTTTTGACTGAGACACCACCAGCAACAAATATTATATTCTGTGAGTCTGCTTACCGTGCTGTTGTATAATGGGTTTGATCACCTGTTTTGATCAGCTTTTAAGCTTCATTTGCATTTGTATTTAAACCAAATGTCAAAAGCATTAGTCTACTGCCTTGTTTAGTTGTGATTTTAATTCAACCAAGCCGAAAGAAATCCTGACTACTTCTTCCTTTCACATTCAGCATCTCAGCAGCCGTCTGGCTCGTCTGGCGGTGGATGAGAACCTTTGTCACAGCTTCCAGGCCTTCCACTCCTCCTACAGTGACACCGGCCTGTTGGGAATCTACTTTGTGACTGATAAGCTCCACATCGATGACATGATGCACTGGTCCCAGAACGCCTGGTTAGTACCGATTCCAGCACAGTAACAGTCACACAGTGGTCATAAGAAACAGCATTTTGTCTAGTCATGTTTAATTATCAGATGCTGAAGTTGAATCTTTTTTTTTTTCCACCTTTAGGATGAACCTGTGTACCACTGTGACTGAGAGTGATGTAGCCAGAGGCAAAAACGCTCTGAAGGCCAGCCTGGTTGGACAGCTCAATGGTACTTAATGTGTTTTACACAAACACACAGACATGGTACACAACCTGATGAATTCCATGTCTCACATGCCTGATCATCTTTTAGGAACAACGCCAGTTTGTGATGACATTGGCAGACACATCCTGACCTATGGCCGCCGTATTCCTCTGTCAGAGTGGGACGCTCGCATCGATGTAAGTTTTAAGTAGTGAACTGTTAGAACTGAAAGGAAAAATTGTTATGACTTGGGGCCTTTCAAAACTGTTGAAGTTGGTGTGAAATGAAAATGTTAAAAGTGTCCTGTGTTGATTATCAGGATGTCTGTAGGTCCTTAAGAAGTCTTAGATTTTTTTTAAAAAAGTTTAGGTATTGTTACAATGGTTATATTATGGTCTGTTATTACCTCCGCCAGGAGGTATTGTGATCGCTTTGCTTTGTGTGCGTGCGTGCGTGTTTGTTTGTTTGTTAGCAAGATAACTCAAAAAGTTATGGACGGATTTGGACGAAAAATTCAGGAAATGTTGATACTGGTATAAGGAACAAATGATTAAATTTTGGTGGTGATCTGGGGAGGGGGACTGATCTGCCTTAGCAGAGGTCTGTGCTCTCAGAGTGCTTTTCTTGTAATGGTTATGGTTTTAGTGAACCAGAGTATCAGGGTAACAAAGCAAGACTCAAGTTGACAGCTTTGAGCTGACAGTGTCTAGTGTTGTGTATTTGCTGCTGTTAGGCAGCAAATACCACAAAGCCCAAGTGTAATTGAAGTAAACTCTTGAAAAGTTCAGTAAAGAAAAGATTTATTTGCCCAGATGGGTTTGGAGTGAATAAATGAGGCTGTGTATTGTTAGAGGGTGTTGATTTGGGCCTCATCATGACTGTGATAAACAGACACAGAGACGCAGGTTATGTTCAGCTAAAATGGTTATGATGGGGTTTTTTGTTTGTTTTTTTTCCCCATGGGTGGGATGATGTAACCCCTCACTGTCCACACTAACTCTTGTTAGCATAAACTCTGTTTTCATGCTGTATTGGAAGATGCCAGATATCAGTCACAAAAGTTGAAATGCTTGCTACGTATTTCAGTTTCCCCGTTATGTGTCTTAAGTGTTTAAGCAAAAACCACCTCAAGCTAGCTTAGATACATTCTGCAAAATGGAAAGTTCTTTTTTCAAACACCATGTTTCCATATTAATATTTTCTGATGCGAAACTTCAAAGCGCATATTAACACATTTATGGAACCCTTGGCAGCAAGCATGAATATGTTCATTAAATGCATCACAAGGATCCAGACACTGATACTGTAACAGTATCAGTATCTTAGTATTGAAGAGCTCTAACTTCAGTTCCTGTCTTCCTCTTTAGGCTGTGACCCCCAGGATGGTGCGTGACGTCTGCTCCAAATACATTTACGACAAGTGTCCCGCTGTAGCAGCTATTGGTGAGTTGACTGCTGCAGTTTGATGTATTTTACATCATGTTCACGCTTTCGTTCTTTTCTCTGATCATGTTTCCTGTCGTTCTCCTCCAGGTCCCATTGAGCAGCTACCGGACTACAACAGAATGCGCAGTGCCATGTACTGGCTCAGGTTTTAAGATAAGTTATTGTGTCGCGCCATGTGTCCCAGATATGCTCCTTGTCCTTCTCCTCAACATTTCCGTCTGCAAAAGAGAACACTCGAGGAATGTCCACAATTCAGGTCGACGGCATCATCAGCCTCTCTCTTATCCCGCCCACTGATCAGTCGAATGAGAGGAGCAGCCGGTCTGAGTGTTGAAACTACACATCTTGTACCTTTAGTTTTTCTGCACAGGTCCTCGTCACACAGTGCTGTCGTGCAGAGGGGAGGGGGAGAGTGTGGTGGGAGTTCGAATATTAAATAATCATTTATTGTCACATCAGAAACAGGTGCAGTTAGTGCTGACTACAACCAATTTTGGGGCAACAGTATATTTATAATTACTGTAACGTTTTGTTTCTGTCTGATATTGTACATAACAGAAGCTCTCATTCCGACAAAAATAAAATATTCTGACATTGATTTTGGCTCACAATTACTTTTTTCTTTTCAAAGTTATGTTGCATTATTTTAACACTGAGGCTGTTTACATGACCATGACTAGATCATGCATGCATCACACGCATATTGGGAGCAATGGGCTCCTAGTCGTGCTCAAGGGCACATCAGCCAACAAATCTCCACCAGTCAAGGGAATCAAACCTGCATCTTTGCTCAGTAAAGAGAAAGAGAAATAGAAAGAGAAATAATGGGACCAATGTCCCTGTAACCCACTGGCATAGTCTATGTGAATCTAACTTAACTGTGTGAGGTCAGGTTTTGTCTCTGCAGGAGATTGATCTCCCAAAAGAAGTGGGTAGTACTTTGACCGAAAGAACTCAACTAATTCAAATAAAGTCCATATATGACTTCTATCAGGGGTCAATTGGTAGATTAATATCTGTAACAATTTACATGTTGTAAGCCCATTATAAGTAAAGGCACATTTTGAATATTTCAAACATTTGTAAAAAAAAAAAAACAAACAAAATATCTCAAAACTGCTAACAGACTTTGTAGAACCAAGGAAGCTACATGTAAAATTTTAAATGAATCCGATTAGTGGTTTCGTCAGAGAAGATGTTTGAAGAAATTGCTAATGAAGACGAAAAAGACAACACCGACACAGCACCTTCACAATACCTCACATTTGCTGTCTGCAGATGGGCTAAAAGTCATCTGGAAGGTGAAAACAGTGAGTTCCGTAAGTGTTCAGTGTAAAAAAGTTTTAGTTTTTATATCAGTAAACTGATCAGTTTTCAAACAATGAAAATATGAAATCTGGACTTTAAAAGAACCAGATGAAACTTGGTTTTTCCCTATTGTGGACTGAACTGAAATTAAAGAAAGGAAGAATAAATACAGAGGTGTGAAACACTGCTCTGGGCCTTTGAGGGTTAAAGGTGTAAACTTAGGAGAAAAGACTGACAATTATTTAAAAAAATAACTGAACTCAGCGTTTCTGTCATGACGTTTGCATCCTTATCATCAAACATTAGCAATTATCTCAACCATCTTAACCTTTTATGGGGCATGTGACTATTTTTCGGTTATTTCTGCATACATTACAAGACAGTGACAGCAACAGTTCCAATGAGGCAACAATCTCAGGTTCAGCATGGTCTCCAGGGTCTGTAAGGTCCACCTCTGCATGAACAGTGAGTTTACCTGCTTTGTTAGGTACCATGAAGTAATGGTACTAATGTAAGGAATGATGTTCAAAGGGATAATGTGGATGTGGACAGGGGTCTAGATCAGTACTTATGTTGGTCTAATGTTTGAAAAGTGATGTTCTAAAATACATGTTCTTTTCACCTTACATGTGTTTTTCTTGTATTTTTTAATACTTACTTCTTGGATTATTATTATTATTTTTGCCTCTGAATGGTAAGGAACCAAATATAGCAACTTCACTGACCTAGATTTTTTACATGACAAAAAAAAATTGTGAAAAATTTTCACAAAAGTAATAAAGTCATATGTCCTCCATTAACGCACTACATCTGAAATTTAGAATTTCAGACTATTTCTGAGTGTCCTATAAAGGGTTAAATGTTTGCACAATGGCCTGTTGACGTCACTGATCAAGGCGATAGTATTAGTCTCTTTTCTGATCCAGTGGGTTAAATGTATTCAACTGCGTCACTAAGCTACTTGAGACATGAACCAGGACCTGCTGTGATGCGTACGTTGTATCACGTATCACTGAGAGACGACGTCTTTGTATGTGAAGGCCTGCGTCACACCGTTTCTATGACAATAACTCTGCTGGTACGACCCAGGACATCTCTGTTGAAGGCTGGGTGACATCTAGGTGACCCGTGTTTGTTTATCTGTGGGTAACTGAGATGACTCCCTATCCTTAGGGCCCAACTACTGCATTCAGGCTGTTTGTGTAATATTCATATCATTAGTCAGATGAGGATGGAGTCGCTTGATGAGCTAGAGTGGAGGTGACTCAGGGAACGAGGTAGACTTTGTCTTGTTCCCTCTTCCTGGGCCTGACAGTCCTCTTCTTCGTTGTCCTCCAGGGGGGTTTCTCTGGAACACTGGCCCTCGGTCTGAGCTCCCACACCCCCCTTTCCTCTTCCTCTGTGTTCTTTATATAGAAAGACTTACCTTATGCAATATGTTCATTTAAGTGATAACAGAGAACCATGTCCAGTATTTTAACTGAATTTTGTCACATCGTATCTCAGATGTACTTGAAGGTACCACAGAATAGTCTGCATACTACACTGAAATAAACAAATTTTTGCTGGATTTCAGTAAAAAATGTCAATTTAAGTAATAATAGCATCTATGAAGAAAGGTCACTCGTTCACACTTTCTCCGAACCACATAATCTTCTTGTAGTAACTCTTAAAGGACTAGAACCTTTCTGTGGTGACGACAAAATGATTTTTTATCTACATTTAACTGTTTCCAGATTGATTTTTCACCATTTGTTATGACATTATCCTCTGCATTTCTCAGTCAAAATCAGGTATTTTCCTATATTTAATTTACTGTCTGTGTAGTTGTTCATAAAAGCTCAGAGAAGTTCAAACGTTTTTATATGAAAACAGTAAAAACTGAGGAAAAAGGGAGTTTTTTTCTGCAAAATATATCAATAATTGAATATAAATACAAGTGTGTCCATCCACTGTCACTGATCCAACTCCATGGGCTTTATTGATGACGCAAAGTTGTAGAGGATGACAGTGTTTCCATGGTAACTATGGAGCCTCTGAACATCCAAATGGGTCATATCTGATGACCATGAAAGGATGAATAACTGCATTTTATTTGAATTATGTACATGTATTGATGGGATTAGTGGTTGAAATGTTATTAAATATTTTAGATTAGTTGATGCTTGTGGTCACTGGTGACTGTTTAGATCTTTGAGGGTTAATGATGTTCAGGTTGGAAGATGTTTGATTGGAATCTTATATAATCTTATCAAGTGTGTCACAAAAAGCACATTCACATAAGCAGCCACTCAAGTCAATTGTAATGAAGGAAACCAAACTGAATTAAATGCAGCCTGTAACAATTACACGTGAAGAGCTAACGTCTGTTTTTTATGCAGTTTGTGATGTTGATTTACATGTACATTTACTTTTTTCCAAAGCAACTTACAGGGGAAAAACCAAAAATGAAAGAAAAATACAAGAATAGATTAAAAACATCAAGCAGCTGTACAATTAAAACAGTGTCGTACAGAAGAATAAACAGCAAAATAATAGACTAAAATACAAGAATAGATTAAAAAGACATAAAAGCAGCTGTACACTTCAAAACAGTGAAATGAAAATACCAAGTAAAAACAACAGAATAGACATGATAATACATTTAAAATGGAATGTTTGAAAGTGCTAGGACAGTGCTTTATAATTTATGAAGTCCCGATGGATGTTTTGTTGTCACTGTTTAGTAAAAGTAAAAGTCTCTCATTTCAATAGTGTAATTATACTACACGGTTCAATAATTACTTATCCTTAGATAATTAGTATGCACTAACGCTTTAATGCACTTTTTAAATGGGATGAGCTGCAAAACTGCCCTCAAGTTAGATTCCTGATTTCATCTTGGCAATTAGAGTATTCAGTGTTTTACATGATGCATACTGTTGCTTTTATGTTCGGTTTTGTCTGTGATTATAAATGTTTTTTGTTCCGCTGAAAAACAGACTTCTGTCATAAATTAAATGTACCACAGAATAAACAAGTAGAAGTACAGTGAAGGCATTTTTCAGGAAACATCCCTTCTGTGTTGCTGTAAATCTAACCTGACTCCAGTTTGAGCATCACTGACTCATCTGAAAATGTTGAAGATGAGGCTGTTATTAGACTTTTGAGGACGTCTGCAGATATTTGGGTGTTTAGTGAGTACAAAAGCGGTCTCATATCTGCAGATGCAACATCCATTCAACTCACACTGTGTCAAGAACTGATTCCCATCTTCTGTTTATTCCTCAAGAACAATGTAATATGAGCTGTTTCAGTTCTTTGTGCATTTTCCTCCATCAGGCAAGTCAATATTAGACCATGGTTTTTTTTTTTTTTCCTGTAGAATTTAACCCATAAAGACCCAAACATTCACTGGCAACTGAAAGCATCTACTGGTCTAAAATATGTAATACCTGTTGATCCCCTAATCCAATCAATCCATGTAAACAATTGGTGTAAAATGCAGTTTGTCATCTTTTCATGGTCATCAGATATGACCCATTTGGACGTTCAGAGGCTCTGCAGTTACCGTGGAAACTACGTCATCTTCTACAACATTGATTCACCAGTAAAACCCATGGAGTTGGACCAATGACAGTGGATGGAGATGCTTGTTTTTAAGTTCAGTTATTGATAGATTTGCCGAAAAAGTCCCTTTTTCTTCAGTTTTCTCTGTTTTGATATAATAACCTTTGAATTTACTCTGAGTTTTCATGAACATCTACATGATCAACCAATTAAGTATAGTGAAAAATACATGACTTACACTGATAAGTGCAAAATACAGAGGATAATATTACAATGAATGGTGATAAATCACGTAAAAAAGATTAAATAGAGAAAAATTTATTTGGGAACTACCAGAAAAGTAGAACTCTGTCTTTATGGGTTAAATATACCAACCTTTCAATATGGGTAATCTTGCATGAAATTCACCCAAATGCTTAATAATTGTAATAATTTATAATAGGTATAATGAAATATAACCATAACAAAATACATTAAATTACATATAAAAACATGAAATATATAAATAGTTTATATTTAAAAGTTTTAATATTTAAAAACATTTCCAAATTTTCCATCAGATTCTGAGACAGTGTTGTCATGTGCATCCACAGTCATTTATAATTCGCTCAGGAAGAGACTGAAGTCAGTGAAAGCATCACTTGACTCTTGGACACACTTGGAATTTGCAAAACAGCTGTTTATTAAAACCTCCAGGAGATAATGCAGTCTGACTAAGTCTGAGTAAAAGGCAAAAAAACACATTTCAACACCAGGTCACAGTGGTCCAGTCATTATTTCCAAAGCTGTAGCTGCATAAGATACCATTTTAATCGTCCAAGGATAATTGAATGCATCCATAATTTCATTTAAAAAAAAAAAAAAGGTTTGTGACATTTTAAAAGGTAACATTTCAAGACCTAGAAATACTTTTGTTGCATCTTCCAAATGAATTTTTCTCGACATTTAACCTTTCCTAAGTGATTTGTCTGCAGTTATTATAATATTACCCTATGTATTTAGCATTTTTCAGTGTAAATCAGCTACTTTCATGCATTTAATTTACTGATCATATAGATGTTCATAAAAAGTCAAAGGTATTTATATTAAAAAGAGAAATCTGAAGAAGTGCCTTTTTCAGTACAATATATTTTTAATTTAACATAAAAACAAGCATCTCCATCCACTAAAACTTTCAGGTTATGTTTAATTATGTGTAATAAATACTGGACTTTGATAATGACATGCAAATCTGGCAACTTTTTGAAAAACTATGTTAAAATACAGTTTTATACTTATTTTATATTTTATACTTATTTTTATATCAGGTCCTACTAAGCTCAACTAACTGGAAGAAGGTATCAAGATTAAAAGGTCAGGTTTTAGGATGTTTAACAAGACCAGGAAGTTGTGTCAGATGTGTCCACTGTCTTTACATCAATAACTGCACTTTTCTCACTCATTAGTAACCCAGTCAGTGATACACTTGAGTTCATTTATTCACAACCTTGACCTTTGACCTCTGCTCAGTCTGTCCACTCAGTCCATCCTTCAGTCCAAGTTAATGTTTGTGTCAGAACTGAAGAAATACCCTTGAGGTATTCCTGAGATAACTCAAGAGTGGACAAGCCAGAACACAAAGTGACCTTTGACCTTGTCAGTTCCTTTTTGTTGAAGTGACAATTGTGCCAAATTTTGCATCATTCTGTCAAACCATTCTTGAGATATCATGTTTTCAATGTATTAGAGACTGACAGACTTTCTGTTAGAGATGAACTGTGAACTGGATCAGAAAAAAAAAGGACATGTCTGGGGAAGTTTTGAGGAACGATGGCAAAGATGTCAGTGTGGTTTGACTGTAAAAGGCATTTACCAATAATTAAACTTAAAAAAAAGTCAATTCCAAATTAAGTACTGGTCTAGTTTGGCAAAATCTTACTTCATAATTATTTCACAGAACATTACTCTAAATATTACAATAAATTTGGGAAATAATGTTAACTGATGATGATTATAAACCTTATTTCAAAAACAACAAAATCATTAAGGTAAGGGAATTCACCAAAACACAGAAAGCAATGCCACAAGACCAAACAAAATACCAGTTATTTTGATGTGGCATATCAATAGTACTTTGTGTCTGAAATGGAGTAGGAAAAAGCCAGACTTACAGTATGTTGTCCCATAAATAAAGCACTAGTCTAGTTTGGCAAAGTCTTACAACTATTCAACAGGCCTTTATGCTAAGTATTAGAGTAAATCTAGCCTTTACTCTTATTATTGTAAATTTGGCCTTTACTCCTAAGTATTATAGTAAATCTGGCCTTTACTCCGAAGTATTATAGTAAATTTGGAGAATCATGTTAAATCTTTCTTAGGTGTCAAACCGAGGTAGTATTTGTCAGTCTTTTGCAGTTTGAACATTTGGGATTTCCAGGTTTTTGATGAAAAAATGGTGCAGATATCAATGCAAATGACATGAAACCAACATAAATACATATGTAAAAATAGAAATTTTAAGCAAATCTAATGCACACTTTTAAAACAAGTTTTTAAAACTCACCATCTCTTCTTTGTCACTGACCCACAAACAAAAAGGTCAACACAAATGACCGTATTAAAATGAAAATTCACATTGTAAGGATGAGAATGTTGTTTTATTATCTTCTGTGGCATCTCCTTGTTCTTTTGGTCACTTTCTTTTGCACGGATGATCAACAGCACATAAACTCACACAATCTGAATGAGACTGAACATTTTGTGACACATGCTCTTCTTTATCTGTTTTTGCAGCTTGTTGACAGTTGTTGGTTTTGAATGGTGGTGATGTTGTGCATGGATTACAGAGTGAGGCAAGTATCCAACTCATTAAAAGGAAAACTATTGTGATTATCGTCATGTTATTTTTAGAAAGAGAAAGACGGCAGAGAGTGGGGAGGAAATGAGATGAAGTGAGGGGAGGGTGACGAGGTTCAGAGATGTAAAAGATAAAGAGAGTGAGGAAGGGGCAGCGGATAAAACCAAGTCGAAGACGAGTGGTTAGAAGAGGTCCAGCTGAACGTACGACGGCTCAACATCCCGGCCGCTCCAGGCTCCAACAGCTGTAGAAGGAAAAGAAACTGGCAAACAGAGGATAGAATTTTGGGATATCACAGAACAAAAACAATAGTTTATTGTCAGAGCCCTGCTTTAACACAGGACAGAAGTGCCTTTTTGTCACGTTATCAACTTTCCACAGTAAGTATGTACATGACATTGACTATTAATTATACTTATCCAGGTTTATCTGTGCATAAATCAGAAAATGTTGCACAAAAAAAAATATCTTTGCAGGGATTAAAACTAATGAATTGATGTCAAAACAGCATTTGAAATAAATATTAGACCACCAGAAATTCAATATAATAGTCCTTCAGATGAGCATAGTTGATTCTGTATCCTTTTTAAGTTCTAAAATTCTTATTTTATGCCTTAATTTGTGTTGAGATTTTTGTTGACATTAATATAAATACATTTATTTATTGACAAAACTCATATTTGTGTTTGCCTGATCTTTGCTTCACATTTAAATGGAGGAAAACCATAATAGCTTTATTCATTAATGACAAATGTTTTGTCACATTAGTTTGGTTACGATTCTCTAAGCTACGTATCAAAAATGACTGCAGAAAGAAGTCTGAATTTAAAAAATTCTTTAATTAATCACATTTATTTTGTTTAACATAAATCACTAATAGACTATGATTAAAGATTTATTTTAAATGTACATGGATCCTCAAGTGCAGCATGGTATCCATCAAAACTAACTGGTCAGATCATGATAAAAAACAGTTTCTGTTACATGCCATCACTGTCATTGAAAGAACTGGTTGATGCGTTGTTATTTTCTCCCTGCAGACGTCACCATGAGAGGTGTATTTGTGTGTTTCTGCCTGGCTCTGCTGCTGCCTTGCTTTGTCCAGAGCCAGAGGAGTAGTCCAGTTCCGGCCAGACTGGATCAAGACACACAAAGGGACATACTGGCTCTCGGGTCTGTGTTGAACTTATTGCTCCAGGCTGAGCAGCATCACACTGTTCTCCGGCAAGAACGAGCCCCTCGCCCGGCCTCCCAGGTGCCCAAGAGAGCCCAGCAGGGGTCTCGCTTCGCTCTGTCCCTTGATGTCCCCACCAGCATCCTCAGTGTTCTCATAGACCTGGCCAAGAACCAGGACATGAGGACCAAGGCAGCAGCCAATGCAGAACTGATGGCACGAATAGGGAAAAGGAAATAAAAAGCAGGATCCACAGGAGAACATCTCACCTCACCACAAAACAACAGTCTGAATCTGTCTTCTAGAGTTTAGATTTACTTTTACACTCACATTATTTTATTCCCAAACCACTCCCTGGACTCAGAAAGGACACTGCGAACAATATAAGATGAAGCTGGTCTTTTGTCTCAAATTGTGATCAGATTCTGAAATCTCCTTCTTGTGTTTGCATGTGTAATCTTAAATTCAGACAAAGGTTGTTCAATTAAATCCAGTAAGATAATCCTATTTTGTTTTCTCAAGTCTAATTCATTTCTGCACTGATAGCAGGCGTGTTTAGTATAATTAAAAACACAAATGAATGGGCCAGAGCCAAATGAACCTGCGTCAGCCCCGGCAGTGTCTGATGTGTGATAACAGGACAAAGACACAAGCAGGATATTGACCTCTGAAAGAAGAGCAGACCTTTTCCATACACCTTTGTTCGCTAATACTTAACACATTTGGCAAATGAGTTGCAGCTATTTTAAGTCTGATATATTATCTGTTCTACGTTGGACTCGAATCATTGGCATGATTCATCTGTGCTGCTGCACTGACCATGAAATGTGAAGCAACAGAGTGAAATAAATGGCTCATCTGATTTGCTTTCCAGTCTGTTCTGTTTTACGCTGTTCATCATCTTAACTTCTTGCATGTGTCACTAAAATCTCTGGCTACTTTAATGTTACACTGAAGAAAACACTTCGAGCAAAACATTTGATGTAATATGAACATCACTACTAAAGGAATTAGCACCGCTTAGACTAAAAAAAAACGATCATCTGCTGCACTGAATTACTGTGACGTCTTCACTAAACACCACGGGAACAATGTAACCATCAAAATATACTGAGCAACTTTAAAAACACATTTAAAAGTTTGCTAGAATTATCATGAGATGTACTCCAAACAGCTTCTCAGACACACAATATACTGCTGTTCTGCCTTTTTCTCAACCACAGACCTATTTATGAAAGTTGTACTCAAATGTACAAACTGGGTAGGGGAGTGAAATACTGGGAGGGGCTAAATTGTTAACCAAAAATATGTAGGCTTTATACACGTGACCCTCCCTATAAAAACCCTGAAGTAAAAATGGGGAAAATGACTGTAGCAAAAATGCCACGCTTGAGTGCAGCCTTGTAAGAATGAATGGTACTGTCAAATTTGTACAGCCTGATTGAATAAACTGTTTCCTTGATTCCTTGATCTTGCGTGCATGTCTCCCAGAATGTGTGCAAAAGAACAATAACTATAATTGGAAATATAGTCCATGAATTAAAAGTAAAACATCCATGAATTTCATTGTGTGTTTTTAAAGTTATTTAGTGTAGTAATTAGAGGTGTGTATTGGCAAGGGTCTGGCGATACGATACAAATCACAGTACTAGGATCGCAATACGATATATCATGATACTGTTAAAATGGCAATTTTTTATTTGTTTCTTTTTTTAAATGATTATTTCCTGGAAGAATTGATTTACACCAGAAATATGCACAAATACTAAACAATTTTATTTGGTCAGAACAGGATCTAATGCTATATCACAACATTTTCCTGTGTTAAAACTTAAATTATGTTTTACAGACATTACAGTTTAAGATCCTGTTCAAATGTTTATATTCTAATAAGTCACAACTACCATCATAACATTATTTTTGTGCAATCCCAACAAAGGAACTAACATTATTTAATAAGACTATTAAATAATAATAAATTTAATATAAACAACAAAGCAACACAAAAAAAACAAAAATGAACCTCCACAATATCTGCATTTGAAGAAATACCTAAAAATATCGATACAGTACATTTTTAATATTGATACAGTATTGTGAAATGAAATATCGCGGAATACCAATATTTTCTTACACCCCTAGTAGTAATAATAACATTTAGTATTATATGGACATTATGCATTTGATTGTTGCTCCATATGACAACAACAACCAGGGCTTATTGTCCTGTGAAATCTTTGTGGAAAGAATTTACTTAATGATAAAAAAACTTAGCCTTATTACATATGAAGTGCAGATTATTTTACCTTACTGCACACACATCCACGGGTTGAGGTGTACAGAAATGTCCACTAATATTGCAGTTTAAATACAAAAAAATGCACATTTTTTTATTCCTGCTGCATCTATACTAATAAAATAGAAAATCCTCTCAAAAGAAACTTAATATTTAAGCAATATGGTAGCCAATAAAACTAATGCAACTTTATTTTGACATTTCTGTTAAAGATATATTTGCTGTACAACATTTATCTGAAAGTTAACAGTGAGATACATAAGATTTACCCTTTATTCAGTGTATGTTTTATGTATATATTAGCCGATATTACAACAGTAAATCTTGTCAACTCATAACAACCAGTAATGTTGAAATAAGTAATAATGCAGATAAATGTTATATCAAGGGTTGAGGAGCAGGTAAGTAATTGAGTGATATTTTGGTGTATGTGGATTTTTTTTTTCAAATTAATGAAAATATTTTTTCAGAAGGTTGGCCTATTCTGTCATCCATGATAAAGACTGAAATCAGGTCATAGCGTCAAATCAAGCCATTGTGTTTTTTTGTTTTAGTGCTCCTGTATATCTGGAGGAAAGTCCCTTATGCTCATATCATATCACAATCAACCTTTGTCATTTTCTGTTAACCCTTTAACACCTGGGCCATAATTCCACGTAAAGTTGCTGCTGTGAACTGTCGTCAGTTTCAGTGTCATAAAAGCTGCTGTGAGTATGTGCTTGTGTAGCGGCAGTGTCCATGTGTTGTGTTAAACTTCACCAGACAGACCAAACAACTTCTGACACTGGACGTTTATTCCTGGTAGGAGACTACACAGTCAGTCTAACCAGAAACACCCAAATGTGCTCTCACACTGTGAAGCAGGGAGACAGCACAGCAAAACTGTTCTATTTAGTTTTAAAAGAAACATAGAATAGACACAACGCATACCTGGCAGGAGAGTGTAGAGTCAGTCTCATCAGAAACACCCAAACATGGTCTCACACTGTGAAGCTAAATTAAAAAAAAATGCTAGTTAGCTATCACATCATATGCTAATCATGCTACAAACAAATAAGTAAAAAAAAAACATTGTCACTCTCACACAAGAATACACTCAACTGATGAGAGCTAAGCGTTACAAAAATATAATAACTTAAAACAACCACTTAGATATGCTAAGCTTTCAGCTGGGTGTGAAGACTGTCGTTGCTGGAGGTGCCTCTTTTGGTGGTGTTTATCCAGCCTATACTGAACATCGATAACAGTCCACTCTTCCAGTGGTTTGCAGCTGAAGACCAGAGACAGCTCAGTATCAGAACAGTGAGTGATAAACATGACTGTCACTTACAGGAAGGATTACCGAGAGTCTTCCCGTCTTTTCAGTCCGCCTACAGCAATGCCAATGCCTTTGTTAAGCCAAATCCAACAGTCAACGTCAGTCTCAGTGGAGTGGGGCTTTGTGTCATAAATAGGGGTGTAACGGTACAGAAAAATTTTGGTTGGGTACGTTTTCGGTACAGGGGTCTTCGCTTTGATACATTTTTGACACCTTTTCAGTACAGTGAAGGAGACCAATTTCATTTAAAAAAAAAAAAACTTCAAATATAATCTATCTTCAAGAAACAATGCTGGCACACCACTCTTGTTTTGTCGACTTGACTTTCTCCATTGACATACCTGACAGGGAATCTGAAATGCTCCCAAATTGAAGACCTTGGAGAAAGACCTTAAAGACAGAGGATTCCTCCAACTCTGGCTTTGTACCTGTGACACTGCTCTGAGCTGCCATGCTGGTTCACATTCAGCATGTGTATGGTGCTGTACTGCACAGATGTCCATCAAGGATATCAAGTAATTGCACATGGGTTTTGCTTGTGTCCACCCTGCTCATAATGTGGGCTTTCTGCCTCAATGTTTGTGTGGAAACTTAAAGCGAGTGTTTGCGTTCTTCACATAGGCTACAAGTAGTCGTTCGGTACACCTACGTACTGTATTGAAGGCCCTGAACCGAAACAATTTGATTCAAACGAATGCACCATTACCCCCCTAGTCATAAAAGTCAGTAAGAGGCATAAAGGAGGCCACAGAGTCACTGAAGTGTTGCTTAAGTATGTCAAACACATGTTGAGGGCCTGACTTTAAGTCTAAGGAGGGCTGGCTGCGAAGCCCACCAGTCACAACATCACATGCTCTCACCCTGAGCTTGCCCAAAACTTCATCTACCTGGTTACATAGTTCAATGCCCCTTCTACTCAGATAAAGCAACATAGCTTCTTCCCACTCAGAGACCAAAATCTTGTCCGTATCATCTCCCCTGAAAGGGTGTGGTTCATAACTATCATGGTTAATTGTCAAGTTAACCTTAGAAAGATCAGCTGTGGTTGACTGGGTCACGCTAACACCACTAGCTGGAAAGGACTTAAGACGTGAAGCAATGTTCTCACCTATACTGGTCCTTCAGTGGTATAGTGGTCCCTGGAGAAGTTTTTGCCCCCCCCCCCCCTTTTATAAGTAGTCCAGAAAAAATACACCATTTTAGAAACAGTGACATGTCAGACTACTCTATTTAGTTTACCCAAAAATCCATCAGCAGTATTTGCTCACTATTATGAAATTATCATGACTTGATCAGAAGCAGTTTATAAGTATTATTGGTCACACAAACAGCTGCATGACTGTAAATGTATTCAACATGAGGCAAACATAGGATAACGTTAGCCTTTCATAACATTAGCCTTCATAACGTTAGCCTACTCACATAGTTTAACTATTGGCAACAACATCTCTTCTGTAAATGTGCAGTCATATGACCAGTAGTTTAAAACAGTGACTCATTCTGAAACCACCTTAAAACTTACCTCAGAATAATGTATTCCATGAAAGTAGGTTCCCTTGATGTGTCTCACTCATTTGAAAGACATTTATTCTGCTTTTCTTGTTCACGTTTCAAATAATTGCGCATCTTTCAATGAGACGTGCAGTGACCTGTCAATCAACAGGGGTGGCACTGGCACCTAAGGTGTCCAATCAGGTTCCAGAGGTGGCCAGCACTAAGTTAGCAATATTTTCTTCAGCATGACCCGCCCTACTCTGCCCCGATTGGCTCATCATGGTTGCTTAGGAGAGTGAGAAGTTTGTGGCTAAAAATAGCAAGAGCAAGTCGATTGCTTGGAATTGGTGCGGCTTCGAAGTTTCCAATGAAGACCAAACCATTCCTCACTGCAAACTCAGCCTGAAGGTGGTATCTGTCAAAGACAGCAGCACAACCAACTTATTTCAGTACCTCAAACTTCATCACACACCAGAGTGAGAGCAGTACGTTACATTACAGGCTGCACACAAAAATGTCATGCCAACTAAAACACCACCACAAGCCTGAATCGAAATTAAGTTTATAGAGGAAAAATCTGGATTTTTTTTTTTGGCCAAAATTGTGCAGCCGTAATGGGTCATGGCACCATTGTAGCGGTAGCGTTCATGCGTTGTGTTAAACATGACCAGACAGAGACCAAACCACTACTGACACTGGACGTTTATTCCTGGTAGGAGAGTACATAGTCAGTCTCATCAGAAACACCCAAATGTGCTCTCACACTGTGAAGCAGGGACACAGCACAGCAAAACTGTTCTATGTAGTTTTAAAAGAAACATAAAATAGACACAACACATACCTGGCAGGAGAGCATACAGTCAGTCTAATCAGAAACACCTAAATGTGCTCTCACACTGTGAAGCTAAAAAAAAAAAAAAAAAAAAAAAAAAGAAAGTTAGCTAACACACCACATGCTAATCATGCTATGAACAAATAATCTAAAAAAAAACATTGTCACTCTCACAAAAGAATATGCTTGACCAATAGGGAGCTAAGCGTTACAAAAATATAATAACATAAAACAACCACTTAGATATGAAATAAAGATGAATGATACAATATAATGACAGAACTGACTGTGTGTACTCACCAGGTAGGCAAAGAGCAAACAGTTACAATGTCCCAGGGGTGCACAACCCTAGTAAGCAGGGGTGCTGCGTTTAATGACAATAAATAAAAATTGTAATTAATAAAAGAAACAGTGTGAGAGGTGGCAAGTGGAATCACATACTTTATAATAACTCTGTTGGATTTGTGTTCCTTTTCTTCAGTGTTTTTGCTTTACTGTGTGTTTTGGGATCAAAACAGGGTGGAATAACAGAAAAATTCAAAGAGAGGAATTGAAGTTTGACATGTTTAGACTAAATAAGGCACTCAGAATGTACATCAGTATGAGATTTAGGATATTAAACATGAACTGTGAACTGGAACACACTGAACAACAAGGATCTGAATTTGGGCCCCAGAGTTTTTGTTTCAATCTCATATTTCTTAAAAAAAAAAAAATCAGTCCAGCTGTTTTATGGCACCTGCTTGAACTCCAAAAAGCAGTTACATGTCAAAACTCAGTAAAAGCATAGTAAAAAATAAATTAAGGAAAATCACCATAACACTGGAAACACCAGTAAAAACAAAAAACAAGGAAAATGTTGATAGATAGATAGATAGATAGATAGATAGATAGATAGATAGATAGATAGATAGATAGATAGATAGATAGATAGATAGATAGATAGATAGATAGATAGTCGTCTCACTCACTGCTCTATTTTTTACCCCCATTTCACCGGTGGCGGGGAGTGAACTGAGCATGCTCAGAAAGAACAAGGTCTATTCTATCAGCCCGTTTGGAAATTTCTCCTATTGAGCAAACAGTTGAATTTTTATGAATATTTAACGTAAATCATGCCTTCCGAATGCTCACCACAAACAAGTCGGGGGTTAAAGGGTTGAGAAAAATATACCATGTAGAATTACTGTGGTCTGATGTATTTTTTCATTCATCCACATGATGTCCTCACTGCATCACTTAACCTCATTATAATGCTCTTTTATTAACTAGTTAAATTATATATCTAGAACTAATGGTCACACAATTTAACAGAAAATCTTAAGCGAAAATCCTGTTGTTTTTTTTCAAAGCTCCAGAGTAAATTTGAAACAAGGGGAGATGATGACTATCCAAGATGGCGGCCATCATTAATCAGTGTGATGCAGGTGTTTGTAATGAGCAGTGAGGTGGTGAATTTACTACAGGACACACACGGCACAGGTACGACTGGGATTTTATTTCTAACATGTTTCACTTTTAATCTGGCTTTTTGTGTCATATTGAAGGTAAGTGTTAGCATGAAATAACTCACCTTCAACATGAAAACATGCTCTTGCTGACTGTTGTTTCCAAAGACAAGTCATTTACAATATATTTTTTTAACACCATTAGTTTGTAGCCTAGTTAATCACTGGACCACAAATTTACATCTTTTCCCAGGTATTTTACCTTTGTGCATCCCTCTAATTTACAACCCACAGGGGACTTTTAACTGCCTTTAAACTGCCATAAAATCACCGCAAATCAATTTTTCCACCTGTTTTTTTTTCTGCATTAATCTATCAAACTACTTCAGTTCTGCTCAAAACTACCAAAAGTTCAATCATTTTCAAGATTTTAACCCTCTGAATACATGACGTCATTGTTAGTCATAAAAAAAGAGCATCGCTGGTGATTAGAGTCTGACAAAAAGTAGCAGCAATATTGTTTTTTTTTTTTTTTTTCATTGTATAGGAGAAAAAGGAGTACAAAATAGAAACGCTCAAGTCGAGTACAAGTGACTCATTTGTGCTTAATAGATGTCCTTGGATGTCATTCTACCTCAGAAAGTCTTTGTTGGCATTTAAGCTTCCTGATGCTGGTTAATTTAGTGTAAGTTTTTTTTTTTTTTTTACACTTCCTGTTATTTCAGTGTGACTGTTTGAAAAAATCTACAAAAGGTGAAAAATGTGTGGTTCATTGTGCTGGCAATGATGTGAATTGTGTAAGAGAGAAGTGACCTAAAAGTGTGTGTGTGTATCTGATCTTTCATCTGATTTACAGCTGTAAGATGAAATGAATTGTGCAAATTTGTTTAACAGCCCATATGTAAGTGGAAGGTCATATCAGGTCAGTAATGATCTGCAAATGTATAGAACTCATCTGTATTATTCTTTATTCTGGTCTATATTCTTTAATACATCTTCAATACTTCTACAGCAGTATTCAAGATGGTAGTTTTATTTTCATAGTTTGTGACATCATTTCTATGACTGGTATCATGTGATCTTGGTTGAGACCTATATATTGTGTAACATGATGTGATGCAGTAACCAGGAGTTCTGGACGTTCCTCATAATCCAGTGATTGTACATGAAGATAATGTAGTAAACACTGAACGATGACCTAGTTCTGGAAATTTTCAAGATTTCTGGTTTTCAATTAGTCACATATCTTCTTGACCTTTGACAGACTCAAGGCGCTAAATGATCAAGTCAACATGAAGTTCCATCATGTCAAATTAAATAAGTTAAAAATATCTCTATTTTGTTTACAAATCAATATCCCAGGAAAGGCAGGAACTCTCCACTTGGATCCAAGGATGAGCTTAGGTTTTCAGTGCCAAAGGCCAGGGATACTAATAAATAAAAATACTAAATGTCTTTAATTAAACCACATTTCCTTACTTTTCACAGCTTTTTTGAAACATGTTGCTGCTGTCACATTCAGAATTATCTTATTTTTCTCAGTTTAATCGTTGATATAATTTCTGTCTCCTGTTGTAGAAAAATAGTACTTAACAAATTAGATAACCTTTCTCTATTTGTCCCAGACCATCCAGCATTATGAAGTTCTTTAATGAAGACTTTTCATTTTCAGTGACCTCTCCATGTTTTAACATTTTCAAAAGGAATGAGAAATTTCACACTGAATTCACTCTTGTATTCCCAAATCTGAGCCAAAGTCTGAAATTAATCAAACATAACATTCAACCACCAAAACAAATTTTTGTGTTCAAGAATGAAAGTAAATAACTGTAATTTGACATCTTGATCAAGAAATGATAGTGTGATTTACTTTTTTTTTTTTTTTGTAAAACAGTAAATGTGAAAATTCATGGACAATAATAAAATTTGTATTTTAGCATTTAAAAACATAACTTCAGTTAAATTGGCATACTCGAGTATGCAGTTTTCTGCTCTGCATATTGGTGTATTAACCATCAGAGAAACATTAAAAATGGTTTTGGTAATTATTTATTGGCTGTGATATAAACCTTACATTAGGTGGTGGTTTTAATACATTTATAAAACACTGTAGGTCTGTGAGATTTGCAAATCATGGCATTTTGTCTGTATTTGCATTTTACACAACATCCAAGCTTTTCTGTGATAGGGTTGTAATTGAACAAACAAAAGTGATTAGTGATAATGAAGGATTGTTGACATGTGATTAAATTCATGGTTCTTGTTTTTGTTAAACACTGGGATGAATTCGTTATTTGAGATTAGATTTTACTTTAGCTTTATGAATCTACTCCTCTTTAGAGACATAAAACCAACTTTATAGTTTAGCAATAAGCCAGCTGGTCACTTTATCACTTGCTCACATTTTTTTAAAAAGGTTATCACACTCAAAAATACCAAAACACATTGCTTAGTTTAGTTGCATATTGGTTTGCTTGTCTATGTTTTTAGATTATACGATTTTGATATTTCTCTATTCAATCACACTCCTGTAATGTATTTTATGCTACATAAACAACCCCAGCTATTTTGTATGTGTTTTTTTTAATAATTATTTGTTAAAATATTAGTCACATACTTAAAAATCTAGATAAACTAAAATTTCAAGCTTCACCAGAGAAAATGACCTTAAATGCTGCCAACTGGAATCTCAGGCAATCCCAGTGGGAGTGTCTGTAGAGAGTTGCACAATAAAGATGACGACTTGCAACAAATTCAACCGTCAGCAGCACAAAGTTCACAGACAAAGTGATAGAGGACACAACAACACCAAGTGATAAAGACAGAAGAGGGCGGGTATTCAACACAGAGCAGGACGAAGACAATAAGGATTTAACACCATCTGATTAGGACGTCAGCTGGTAGTCTCCTTGTTCTAACTGTAAGAATCTTCGGTTAATTTTCCTATATTACAGTATTTTTGTAGTTATGGTTAGTTTTTTCTAATTGTGATATGTTACAGTAAAGGTCAAATGGCTAAACTATTATTTCTTCTCCTTTCAGGTCTTACTGTTTATCTGTTGGATGATGGATTATGCAATGAAGTCCCTCGGCCTCCTGGCCCCGTCCTCACTCTCCAAGTAAGACCTGGGACTCCATGCAGTGATCAGTGTTCTCAGTAGTCAACAGTTGACTCATATTTTAACCTTTTCTTCCAGGTGTGTGACAGCAGCTAGTTCTTCCATGACCCAGCAGCTTCTTTCAGCTCGACCTCCTCGGCAGAAGCCTTTCAGGGTCACAAACGCCGACCGCAGTGTAAAGAAGGGCATCATGGCTCATACGGTAGAAGACCTGATGAACAAGGTGAGAAGAAAGGAACAGGGGAACGCTTGGTTCGCTTGGTTGGATGAACGCTTGGTTGGATGAAAAAAGGATTATTCTGGATGCAGATGTTTTTTTGTAACTGACTGAATTGGTTCTGTCTTGTGATAGTTTAAGGAATTTTGTTGTATACCAGGGATGTCAAACATACGGCCTGTGGGCCAAAACCAGACCATCAAAGGGTCCAGTCCGGCTCGTTGGTTGAATCTGTTAAATGCAAAAATTATTACTGTTTGTGGTATTCACATATTTTTAAAAGATAACATGTAGACATAAACTTTTTCCTTAATGTAATTTTACTTTTTTAAATTGTAAAACGTAGAAAAAGTTTGGCGTTGACATTATTTATGGACTCTTTTGTTATTTTACTGGCCCAGTCCACTTAAGATCATATTGGGCTGTATGTGCCCCCCAAAACAAAAATGAGTTTGACCCCCCCCTGAAGTAGGTATTTTGGTACAACAGAGATCTTCTGGAATATAAATATTATTGTCCATCCATATGGGAACATATACAGCATGTTTAACTCAGAAAAACAATGAAAATCAAATGGATAAATAGGCATTCTGTCTAAAACAGTGACACAAAATAGCAATTGCTGTTCGATTACAACATGTTTTTTGGCTTTAGTTCAGCCTTGGTTTACAGTTGCTTCACAGTCACCAGCGCTTGAGTCACTATCTGCTCCTCATAGACTTTTTTTCAACCTCATTCAGGTGAAAGTTCACAGCTGAGGTGTCCACTCATTGTCTGTGGTTGACTTCAGTTATTGCTGACTGTGTCAGACTGAACACTTCACCAACTGTTGCACTTAGTATACATTTTGGTGCCTTTTTTTTTTTTTTTTTTTTTATAGGTCAGCAACTCATTGAATGTACCATGTGTCAGTGCTTTGGTGCTGGATGAAGATGGCACGGGAGTCGACACTGAGGATTTTTTCCAGACGCTGCCTGAAAATGCTGTTCTTATGGTCCTGGAGAAGGGACAGAAGTGGACCCCACATTTGGTGAGACAGGCTTTTACTCTGTTTTAGCACTAGAGGGCACTGCTGATCTGCTGCTTCAGCTTCTGATATTTTCTCAACTCTCGTATGTGATATTCATTTTATTCGGTGTTTGTTATTCCAGAGATTCTTTGATGTAGTGTCTGAACAGCCAAAAAAATATCTGCTCTCCTTCTTTAATGCAACAGCCATGAATATGGATGGTACACAGGTCTGTGGGCTGCATAATAATAAACTGACTATTCAGTGAAATTTAATCAGCAAATATTTTATCCTTCAAACTAAATATTGCAGCAATGTGTCACCTATTGTGCAGCAGCAGTATGTGGTGCGGGTGCCAGAGATTAGTTTGCTCCTTTTTAATTTTTAGAGAAAAATGAAAGGCTGGGGTTGAATATTAATCAGACCCGGAGGTGCCACCAGTTTTGAATGTGATGCACCCACAACCAACTCATTTCCATAGAAATTGATACACGCGGTGATATCCATTCTCTCAAAAACGTTAACTGTGGTGACACATGCCGACCTTGCCTCATTGTCCTTCGCCTCTCTTGTCAATCTGAAATCCAAATGTGTGCTGCTGGAGTGGGGTGCTGTCATTTGGCCTAGTTTTTTGGCTGCAGGCAGATGAAATGTGCATTTAGCCCACTGACTTGACTAATGTTTCTGTTCCTGTTGCTTCACAGAACAGTTCCACCACAGATCAGCTCAGCCAGTGCAGACCAAAGCACAGGACCGACGTGGCCAGGGTGACGTTTGACCTCTACAAGAACAACCCCAAAGACTTCATCGGCTGCCTGAATGTGAAAGCGACCCTGTATGGCGCTTATTCTGTGTCCTATGACCTCCGTTGTTATGCTGCCAAAAAGATGCTGAAGTAAGTTAATGGCCTTACTGCAACATTTTTTGGTTTGTCTTCATCTCTTGTGCTAATAACTAATGTGCCTCTTCTGGCTTTTTTCATTATTAACCCATAAAGACCCAAACATCCACTGGCAACCAAAAGCAGCCACTGATCTAAACTGTTTAATACCTGTTGATCCACTAATCTTATCAATACATGTGACTAATTGGTGTAAAATACAGTTTGTCATATTTTCATGGTCATCAGATATGACCCATTTGGATGTTCAGAGGCTCCATAGTTACCATGAAAACACTGTCATCTTCTACAACATTGATTCACCAGTAAAAACCTATGGAGTTGGATCAGTGACAGTGAATGAACACACTGGGTTTATGTTCAGTTAATAATATTTTTGCTGAAGAAGTCACTTTTTCTTCAGTTTTTTCTGTTTTGGTATATAACCTTTGAATTTACTTTGAGTTTTCATGAATATCAAAATTAAGTATAGGAAATTAAATACAGGAAAATACATGATTTATGGTGAAAAATGCAAAATACACAGGATAATATAATAAATAGTGATAAATAGCTTAAGAAAGGTTAGAGAAATTCATTTGAGAACGGACACAAAAATAACACTGGTTCTTTATGGGTTAAATTAGTAAGCAACTCAGTTATTTATTTATTTTATTTTACTCCTAATATACATAACCTGCTTTTATAGATTAAAAACATTATGCTGAGTGCAGTCTCTCGCATTTACTAATGTTTTATTAATATTCATATGGATGGAAGAGTTGAAATGGTCACCTCATGAAAGAACAAAGCTAGATTTTACTGAGATTAATTTTGGGAGGAGTTACGTCACTGCTGCTGGTTTTCAGCTTTGGCATGAAACTCATGTCGGTGAGGATTACATTTGGTCAAATATTGGGCTTTTGTGCTTTGCTCACTATGACGTACAACAGAGGTTTGTTTTACGTTTAACCATGTGAGGCTTGAATGTCCTTTTTGTCCTTTTTTTTTATCAGCAGGTGTCACTCTTTTTCTCACATAATACTATATAATCTGTCTGCTAATACTGGACTTCTACATACATGGTGTATATTCACTGTGTTGTTGCAGTTGTGGGTCTGATATTTTCCCCTTCACTCATTCCCTTCTCTCAGGGAGGCTTTGCGATGGGCCATCTTCTCGATGCAGGCCACAGGCCACATCCTGCTGGGCTCCTCCTGCTACATCGAACAGCTCCTGGAGGAAGAGGAGCGAGCAGAGAACGGCCTGACACTGCCACAGGAGAGCAGGATCAAACAACTGCAGGGCATGCTGCTGGGAAAGGTCTTCATCCGATGATGCACAAAGAGTTTACACGACTCATGACATTCACATGGCAGCTGTCACAGATGAATGATCGTTCATATCGACTGCTGTGCAGCTGGAGGACATTTCAGGCCGTGTAACATCCCTTCTTGTGTTCCTTCTTGCTCTGTTACATTTTCTGTGAATGTCTGTAGGAGTCAACAGTACAAATGATTCCACTGTAGCACTTTTACTACTTCTGTTCTCGATGGGCAAGTGTGCAACTTTTTCCTATAATGATGAATAAATAAACCTAAAGCTTTTCATGTTCTCTAAAACTTAAATTAACTATATGTTGGCACAAGTGGACTTAGATGTGCAGTTAGAGCTCATTCAGCTGACTGTGTGTATATTTATATATATATATGTGTGTGTGTGTGTGTATATGTGGGGTTCCTGGTCGTAGAATAATTGGCAACAGGTCCAGATGTCTCTCCCACGCTTCCCTAATTGTCCCCTGGCCCGCACTGATCTGTCAGCTGCAGCCTGCCTCTGCCGCAGAAAACCACAGAAAGGAACCACTGAACAGGGAACAGTGAGCAGCTGCAGGGAGGCGAGGGAAGGAAGCAGACCATTATACTGAGAGAGATGACGACTTAAACTGGCTGCACAACTACCACTTTTGCCATCTTGTCTAAAAAGGTGGCAGCAAAAAGCTGACAGCATAGTTTAAATTGGCTGTCAGGAGAAAAGTGAGCTATAGAGTCTCAGTACAAGTGGAGGTCTGCTTTTACTTTCATGTCATCCACAGGTTTCTGTCTTTTTGTCTCAATTTTTGTTGGGAGCAGAAAAACACATGAACAGGACATTTATTTACTCCATATTTTAATGAAATAAACACCTGGCACAATACATTAGATGGTTTATTTACTCACTTGTAAATAGAAATGAAATGGAACGAGGCAATAAAGTTTTTTGTTTTGACATCCCATCAATGAAAGCTTAAATATGAGATGTCATTGAGCTGCAGTTGCCAGCCCATCTGCATACTTCACCGTGAAATGTTCTCAGTATTTGTCCTAATGTGTATTTGATTGCTCTGAAATGACTACAAAGATTCATGCCGTCTTTACACATATTAGATCTACATTTCTTTCCACCCCAGTGGAATGATTTGAGTGTGCTCAACTGTAGGTATCTGCATTTAGACGAGTTTCCTCAGTATCAGCTTATTACTGCTCTGGCCAACAGGTTGAGCAAGTGTCTTTTTCCTCCAATGACAGTGCGCAGATGCTCCAGTGAAAAGATCCAATCTATGCAGCCATGCAGTCTGTTATCCTCCTGGTGGTTCACAGTGAAGTCTGAGGACGGGGGCATTATGGTGGAACCCAGAGGAGCAATAAAAACAGCTTCGGTTCTAAAGGAAGGGTCTCCAAAACACAAGGTTGCTAATTAAAGAGCTTCCTTTTAATTATGTCCATCCTTATTGGCTGCTGTAGCTCACTGTATAATAGTCAACAAACACAACTGTGCGTTTTTATGACGCAAGTGTATGAGTTCACCAAATTACACTGGAGCTTTAAAGTTGTACCTCAGAGTCAAATGCCTCCACCACGTTTGGAGCTTTGATGTAAATGACCTTCATAGTAGCTGAGGCGCCTCCCTCCTTCAGTAAACCGAAGCCATCCTGAGTGCGCGGTGCTCTGCCTGCGGACAGTGCACCCCCAGTCCGTCCGTCCGTCCGTCCGTCCATCCTTCCTACAGACCTGTGTTTGTTGCCGTCAGTGTCCCCCTGGTGAAGCTGCTGCTGCTGCTGCTCAGCATGTTGTCGGCTGCTCCACGCACATTAATGACGCTTCCACTGCGCGCACAGGTTGGGAGCATGGATCTCTGAGCGCACGCACCGTTACGAGAGGTAAGAGCGCGTTTTTGTCAAACGAAAAAAATATTTTGATTAAAAATTAGTAAATACTCAATTATTCTTGCAGGATTGGGAATTTTACTGTAAAAATGTGGAGTCTGGGTGAAAGCTATAGGCACACAAACTTCAATTTCCTATTAATGGAAAAAAAAGTGTCTCTGTAAAATATGAATTTGCACTTCAAACTTTTACGCAGAGTGTTTTTAACTTTTAAGATTAAAATGTTTACACATCAGATGTATTTTCTGGTTGCCTTATTGTATCTTTGTTGTGATGGTTTCGTTGCATTGCGCACAGCTCTGCGCGCCTTTTGGCTGCACAAGCTCCACCACTAAATATCGATTTCACAGAGGAACCTGGGTTTTATTAGAAACCTCGGGCTGTTTGTGGGAGTAGGTGCTTGACACAGTTACGGGCTCTGAGCCTGTGTGTTTCTCCCACGCTCCTTTGGGAGTCCTCACTGCAATCCGCTGGAAACATCTCCACATGTAGCCTATACTGTACATCAAAGTGTGGTTGTCTGGATGATGCTTGTTTGCATCTGTGTTTACATGTGTGCCAAAAGCCCAGAGGAGCAGCCTGCCATATCTTGTAAATGTCCCATCCATGTCTTAATCTGCCTTCACACTCCTTCAGGGTGTTTTCATTGCTAAATTATGACTTGATCTTTACTTTCTTTGCAATATTAAGGCAATCACACAACTACACCTTATTATTCACTAATTTGGCACCTGAGAGTCCAGCTTAATTGTTGATACACTTGTTTTACCTTAATATAAAACACAATATTAATTTTAATTATGTATTATTATTTAATTATTCATTTTCTTTGACTAATTTTATCCAACTTTTGACAATGAAGTAACCTTTAAGTGTTTACCTGTGCCAAGGAGCTTATGTAACCAGAAGGTCTGTTCGCTAGTTTGTCTGTCAACAGGATTAGATCCCACAGTCCTGCGATTCAATCAAATGCCCTACCTGGAAAGGAGTGTGTGTGTGTGTGTGTGTGTGTGTGTGTGTGTGGGGGGGGGGTTGTGCCCAATTTAACTGACCTGCATCCAAATTTAAGGAGTTTGTCCTTGGCCCTACCCTTTCACTTAGTTTCAAGAAAACTGGTGGAGTAGTTTTTACATAATCCAGCTCATAATCAAACCACTTGTTGAAGGTGATAATTGTAGGTGTTCTTAATATGTTAAGATTGTAAATAGAGTGTCTAAAGTTCACTATTTTAATGAATTTCTAAGCTAAACCATTATATAGACAGTAGATAAAAACATCACATAATAACTTTATACCTTCATAAGCCTCATAATCAAACTCATCCATGTAGAAGAAACGCTGTGATTTCAACATCCAACTCCATTCTTTTCTTTTAGAACTGTGTCCAGAGGTGAAAACAACAATGGCGCTTCTAGCTTTTATCAGTTTGTCATTTTCTTTAGCCCCTTTTCCACAGCCCTTCTGGTACGGGAATATTTCACCTTTATTCCCGAACGACGTCTGTGTAAACGAAATGGTGGATCATTTGGTCCCACCTCTGTCATGGCTCTGTAACGCCTCTGGAGGTAGAAACAGAGCCATGATAAAGATGGAATCATAATTCTGGAACACTATGTAAAAGGAACACCTCTCATTCCGCAACCAAGGTGTAACATTTTGATGATGCATTATGTGTGCGATCCCTGTGCTCGGGGGATTTAAAAATGAGTGCGGGCCGTGTACAGTAAACAAACATATCAACACAACCAGAAAGATGTCGAACTGGGGAGACGCTGAGATTCACCAGCTGTTGCCACTTTGGGCGGAGGACTCTGTCCATGCTAGCATTTGTGAAAGACTCTAGAGAGGTTAGCCACACTGCTATGTTTAGGGTATTTCCGATGAGCAAGTTATACGTCACACTATAGGCTATGCTGCATCACAGCCCCTTTGATTCTGGAACGCAGGTCCGCTGTGTAAAAGTCCAGCCTGTCTCACCTCTGTTACTCCTTTGGCTTGGCTGTGGAAATCGGTCAATGGTGGAAGAAAAGATGGGATCACCATCTCACCTTTTTTCCGGAATCTCTGTGTAAAAGTGGCTTTTGACTTTTAAAGCTGTTTCTTAGGAGGTCTCATCACATCTTTTTACTTTCTGATACTTTGGTTAAAGGCCTTGTGACAGTAGTTTCTCTCACCAACAGAGTGACTCACTACTCCCTCTAGTGGTCACACAAATCCACCAGATCATTGATATGAATATATTCAGTTCATATTTCTACCATCTATACATTGGCATCTTTGGCAGAACTTGAGAGCTTTTTATTCCTAACACTTAAGTGATAATTCTAGGTAATTTTAACATATTTGAAATTAGAAGTCATCGGTTTTTTTTGCTTGGTACATGCAGCATTTATTCTTGAGCTGTACTTTTCTTTTATTATGGCGTTAGTCGTGACCAGTGTCCATCAGAGTCACGTCAGATGTGACATTTTAAAGCTAATGTCAGAATCAACAGCCGTCCCCGACAGATTGAGATGTATTTATCTTACAGCTCATGAAGCTTCCATCTCTGCTCTGCATCACGAACAACAATTTTTTTAAAAAACAGAAAGAGGGAAGACAAAGGAAGACGGGAGAGCTGAAACTTAAGAGACAAAAGACGAGATGAGGCGTTTTTGAGGAGGGAGGGGCTGGATGCAACAGTGTGGAGGTGGAGGAAAAGCAAAGAGAAGAAAAAGGGAGAAGTGTTGATGAAAGCGTTGGGGCCTGAGCTGTGTCTCTGCTGCAGTGTCTGCGTGTTGTGGCTTTGATTGTGAACATGAAGGAAGGAAAGCAAATCCTGCTGGACACAGGAAAAAAAAACACTAATGAAAACCACACACTCCCGCTTCTGCACAGACTCCATCAACTCACCAAATAGATTAATTGGCATCTAATTGGCTCTGTCTGCTGCTAAGTAACATCATTTTCACCTTTCTATCCATCATGTGGCATCTGTCAGCTGAAACACACACTGTATTTTATTTTCGTCACTGTGTTTTCTTTTCCCTCCTCTTTCTGCTTTTCAATGGATCGCTATTTCAGGTCCATATTTCAGCTCGGTGATAAATAATTCAAGTAACAGGACAACACAAAGGCCTTCAGTGCAAGTCTGGATGCTACGCTCCAACCTGCATGGCCCATCTCATGTTTGGAGAGTCTGAATAATGAATTTGTTTCCCAATAACAACTGTATCCAGTCAATGACTCAAATGGCAGTTGGTTTGCCAATTCCCTCGCCTCTGCAGATGTCATTTAAAAATAAACATGCATTAAAGATGAATCCCCTGAAGACGCTCTGAAGAAAATGCAGTTTTGAGAGTTTCGCTTGGTTTTCCTCTCCCGCGCCTCTCAGCCTGTATTCTCCTTTAGAGCACTCTGCGTATTGCTCAATATTTTATACTGTTTCCAGCTGGTCCTGAACTCCATTATGGAATTAACCAAAATATGTATGACTCGGAGAGAAATGATGATAGGACACATGCAAAAAAAAAATACTATGGATGGAGCATTAGCAACAATTAAAGACAATTAAAGACTATAAAAGAATAATGTAGACCTCTGACCCTGCCTGTGTTGTGTTAAAACTGGATTTAGTATTAAAAACTGGGTGCATTTGACAGTGCATGTGGGTGTGACATTGGGTAATTACCTCTTACATTGTCCAGAAACAGCATCTGAGTTGGTCGCTATGATTGAAGTGCTCAGTTTTTATAATTCATTATTTGACCTCAGGCTTGAAATTGAACAAGCCATTCAACATGTTTATTGTTTATGAGGGTCTCCATTTCCTGTGTTTTAACCCTTTCATGCACAGTGTTATTTAAGCTTCAGTTAACCAGTAAGCCAATTATTGTATTATGTATTAGTTGTGGGTTGAATATTAAATTAAGAAAAGTTATTGTTTGAAACATGAATTAAGTTATTGATAAAGATGTAAAAGTACTTGAGGGGTACAATTAAATAAGTTAATATTTCTTCCTACTCCTTGTTGACCATGCAAATTCAGACTTGCTCATACTCGAAGACAGATTCTTAATTTAAATGTTATTACCTCCGCCAGGAGGTATTGTGATCACTTTGCTTTGTGTGTATGCGTGCGTGCGTGTTTGTTTGTTAGCAAGATAACTCAAAAAGTCATGGATGGATTTTCATGAAATTTTCAGGAAATGTTGATACTGGCACAAGGAAGAAATGATTACATTTTGGTGGTGATTGGGGGGGCAGATATGTCTTGGCGGAGGTCTGCACTCTCAGAGTGCTTTTCTTGTTTTCTTTTTGTTTTATTTTGTTTCTTTGCATCTTCGAAATAAAGAAAAAATAAATAAATAAATAAATAAATAAACCAATTAAAACTCTAATATGACCAATAATTATTCCAAAGTAGCTGCAAAACCAAATTTACTACATGGACTGTTTGATTAATTGATAGTTTTTCCTACCAGATATTATTATTACCACTTATGTGTTACATTTACTACAGTTAAATTTTTAGATTCTTTTAGAAACAAGTGCCAATTAAACATACTCACACCAACCAAATTAAGTCAGTACATGCATTTCTGTTAACAGACAAATTTGGCAGCCATTTTTCAAAATGGCGGTCAGCTTGGAATTTCTAGTGGGCATTCAGGCAGACTTATCATGCATGCACTGAGTAATCACTGTACCACGTTTAGTATCACCATCACCAGTTTATCATGCTGCTTTCTATGATGCTGTACAATTTTTACCTGCTCTATTTGCTAATGTAAGGACCGACATGTTTGGGGTTATCCACAAAAATCCACAGACAAGCTGTAGGTCGGACATAGGTCTGTAATTCCTGACCTTTGTCAAGCCCCCATTAACAAGCACAATCAGGAGCTTCTTCTGTTCATTCAATTGTAGACCATGGGTTATAAATGGTCTTAATTAGCTGATGGAGATGGATTGGTTGTCATGGAGATTGATCTGTTGATGTGCTGCCAATGTGATAGAAGTAAAAGCACAAATGAGAGACAAGAAGTGGACCTTCAGATGGAAACTCATTTACATATATACGAGTAATCTCAGATTCAAATCTTTCCTCACATGATAAATGAAAAAATAAAAAAAATGAAAACACAGGCCTGAAACGTGCCATCACATGTGGAGTTCATCACATTTAAAGCTCTGGAAAAAAAAAAAAAAAAACTGACCACTTGTTTTCTATTTATGGGAGTGTGTTTCAGTGAAAATAAACATTTTGTTTATTCTAGGAACTGCTGGCATGTTCTTCACCAGATGCTTTATGCCATTCCTAGTCTCCCATAACCAGACCTTCCTCTACACTTTGTTAGTGACAGGGAAAAACTCCCTGCTTTATTTGGGCAATTTGTGTTTCCTTAAACAAAAATCACCCTCACATAGCATTAAACGCTGCAACAAGGCCTTTAGAACATAGTGTTGTGAAGAAGCTGTTACTGTAAAGCATTTGCACGTGAAGAAGTGACGACAGCCTCACAAATGAAAAGAAAAACACATAATACATAAAAAGACGTGTTTTTTTGTCATAGCTGTCACTGCAGCTTGGAGACTGATGTTCTTTCACGTGGCGAGGGGGACTTTAAAATGGTAAGGGAGGACAATGTTAACTGAAATAGTCTATTCAGAATGTAGGACACTCCTGATGCAAAGCTCAGTTTTCTGATCGTCCATCCTCCTCTTGATAACATTCCAAAGGTTTTCAGTGACATTCAGATGTGGACACTTGGTGCAAATGCATGACAACTCATGACTGAAATTCAGGATTACTTCATCAAATCAAGTGAAAGCATCAATGCTGGCTTGTTCTTGTCCGTATGTGCTTGTTTTCTTTGCAGTATTTAAGTATAGAATTATGTTTTTTTTTTATATTTCAAACATTTCAAAATTTTGCAAATAAATGTGCTAAATGGCAATGTTTTTATTTAGAATTTGAGAGAAATGTTTTAATATTTTTAGAATAAATCAAGTGCTCACTTATACAAAATAGTAAAACCAATGGCCTCCTAATTTTCCAGATCTATGTGTCTATATTTCATTCATTTTCTGAACCCGCTTTATCCTCACTAGGGTCACGGGGGTCGCTTGGAGCCTATCCCAGCTACATAGGGGCGAAGGCGGGGTACACCCTGGACAAGTCGCCAGTTCATCGCAGGGCTGACATATAGAGACAAACAATCACTCTCACATTCACACCTATGGGCAATTTAGATTAACCAATTAACCTATTAGTGCATGTTTTTGGATTGTGGGAGGAAGCCGGAGTACCCGGAGAGAACCCACGCAGACACAGGGAGAACATGCAAACTCCACACAGAAAGGTCCCAAAGGTGTTGGAATCGAACCCAGGACCTTCTTGCTGTGAGGCACGAGTGCTAACCACTGCACCACCGTGTCGCCCGTGTCTATATTTTATTGATTCAATTATATGATGTAAAATGGCTTCTCACTGTGTCTGTGACATGCACTCCAACTTAGTTATTAAAGTGTACCTGTAGTGAATTTTCATTCCTAGCTTTCTCAAAAGATCATGCATAATACTAGCAGTTCTGTTTTATCCTGTTGTCAAGTATGTACGAGTACTAAGTCACTGCTCTGTCCGTCAGTCATGGCCAGCAACATGTGTCGTCCTTCACGGGCTGTTCCAGCACCGGTACTGACGAACCCTTGTAGTATAGTCCCATTACCTGGGCTGAGATGGACTGGTCACTGACCTTGTGCAGCAGACACCAGTCTAAGATGACACATTATCGCCCAGTGCTGGGTCACATCTCTAGGACAATGGTGGAATGCATAGCTTACAGCTGCACAAACAACAAGTGCAAACGTGTGCTTTCCACTTAATCTGTTCGCTGACTGCCACTGGAAACAACGACAGGTACGTCACTTATGGCCACCAATGCCCGCTCCCATATTCTGCCCATGCATGTAGTTCACATAATAAAAAGGTCCAGTGTGGTGCATTTATGGCCATTTTTTTTTTCTTTTACTGAATTTGCACCTCTCTTGCTTATAAATAATACACAAAGCACAATTAACCCATAAAGACCAGTGCTACTTTTATGGCAGTTCCCCAATGAATTTTTCTCTCTATTTGACCTTTCTTAAGGAATTTCCATTTATTGTAATATTATCCTCTGTATTTTGCACTTTTTTCCAGTGAAAATCTTGTGTTTTCCTATATTTAATTTACTGATCATGTAGATGTTCCTAAAAACTCAGATTAAAGTCGAGGGTTATTATATCAGAAACAGAGAAAACTGAAGAAAAAGTGAGTTTTTCAGTAAATTATTTCAATAACTGAACATAAACCCAGTGCTTCCCTCCACTGTCATCGATCCAACTCCATGGGTTTTACTGGTGAATCAATGCTGTAGAAGATGATGATGTTTCCATGTTCACTATGAAGCCTCTGAATGTCCAAATGGGTCATATCTGATGACCATGAAAAGTTGAATAACTGCATTTTACACTAATTATTTGCATGGATTGATAGGATATGTGGATCAAAAGGTATTAAATATTTTACATCAGTAGATGATTTTGTTCAATGGTGGATGTTTGGGTCTTTATGAGTTAATGTCATAAACATGACCAGTACAGGTATGCGTTAAGTATTTTAAATAGAATACCCTGCAAATTATTTGGTTCTTACCAAGATTAAAAAAAACAACAACTTAGATTTAGAAGTGTTAGATATTTATCTTGTTTTAAGAGTTAATTTTTTTATTTTAAGCGTTCATACATCTGTAGACATGCTTATTTCTAGATTTAACAATCAGAATTTAAGAAAGCTTGTCCAGTGAAATTATCTTGCTGCATGGACAGATATCCTCCTGAGACCCACCAATGCATTTTTGTCCTCTGTAGGGGACAAGAGTTTTACAGCTTTACTTGGGGAAAAAAAAATCCTGTCCACTGCAAAAGACATTCCATAAAAAAAATGAAACAAAAATAAAAATTGTATTTGTAAAACTGTTGCATCATGCTTTTTCCAATCAAGACAATTATTTAATTAAAAAAGCCAAAACATTTACTTTCCTGGGTCTCAGGAGGATATTTCACTTGTTTTGAGTACCTTTTCCCTCAGATTTTGTGTTTTTATCTTGTTTTTAGACACCCCTCTTTTGCAGTGTGCTTATTCCTTCATTTGTCCACTGCCTTCAAAGACAATAGAAATAAGACAAAACAACGTAAATGTACATGGAAGTCATGCCTCCATTTGAAAGTCAAAGTCATGCACCCTAACAACGGCTGTTTCACTGAAGGGCTGACATTTGAAAGTCAGATTTAGCACAGAATGCAGTATTTTCAGTGGTAATAATCCCTGTAATTTGCTGTATTATACTTTAGGACTGCATTGAAGGACACTCGTTCTGTTTACCTACGGCTCTAAGATCACTCAGACCCACCAGGGGATCTGTTGTGTATTTGTGTCTGTGTTTGTTCACGCAGTAAAAAAAAACCAAAAAGACGATAAAAGTGAAGATGCGCAGTGGCCTACGAGTGTTTTGTATTGACATGACATTTTGTACTACAGAGAAAGTCCAAATGACAGCTTGGCGTCTCAATAGAGAGTATAATTAAACTTCTGCACTCACTCAAGCTGGTTGGTATTTATTGTAAGGAGAGAAAGTACACATTGTGTGTCTTTATACTCCAGTCTTTCTGTTTTGTCACTGCTCACCTCCTCACACCGTGGGCCTGAATGCTGCAGTTTCTATTCTTGTTTGCTGCTTTGTCCTGACTAATGTGCTGTTAGAAACAGAGCTGCTCTGTGCTTTGTAGTGGCATCACTGTGACAAGTGACTGAAGCCGTCTTTTCGACATAAAAAGGGAATGATCAGACCCCCGGAGGCCACAAGAGTGAAGCTGTCTACAACTGTCACCATAATGAAACTTTAGTCCATGATTAACTGTCACACATATAACGATTTAAGAGTCATCCTGTTCATTTTATACAACTGGGATAGTATAAGTCCAACACTTTATCTATACGTCAATGACATGATGATTTTGATAAAGATGATTTTGAAATACAAAATTAAGAATATACAGTGTGTTGTAGTTCAAATATTTGAGCACATAAACTCATCTATTTGAAATGAGTTTAGATGCATTTTCTGTGGCCTGTTAAAAATACAACTGTCATTTATCTTAAAATCAGTACAGTACATTTTCTGTGAAGTTCTCAGTATCTATCTGACAAAATAGTTGAATTTCTTAAGTTATTGTAAAATGTGATTTCAGTATTTTGCTCCAAAGTAATAATCACTAAGAATGTTTTTATAAATGTACATAATGTGCATAAAACTAATAAGATTGTTTCAAGAAAAAAATATTCACTTCATCTTAGTATATCCATGACTTATTTTCCAAACGAAGCAAATAAATATTTAATTTTAAATTTTCTTTTTTTTTTTTTTTTTTGATCAAGATCTTTTTTATTTCAATTTTCAAATGTACAAGGAGAAACATACAACTTGAACATGAAACTGTTGTATCCAGTTCCTATCCATCTGCCCACCCACCCCAATTACTGGGCCTTTGTTAAATTTATATACAGCCAAACATAATATACTTGCATACAAAAATATATAAACCCCCTTCAAACACATGCACAGACACATACATACATACAGACATATACATATACATATACACACATGCACATTTGTAAGTTCACATACACTTAAATAAATAAATAAGGGGAAAGAATATTAAAAATAAATGAATTAAAAAACAAAGTAAAAAGGGACACAGATATTGGAGTTACATAGATATGTTGGTAGCTACCATACTTTCTACAAAGCTGATAAATGGCTGCCAAGTGGCATAGAATTTTATGGTGGAACCCATATATATATATATATATATATATAGATTTTTCTAGGTAAATATGATGCATAACCTCTCTGATCCATTGTCCATGTGTGTGTGTGTGGGTGGGTATTCTTCCATTTAAACAAGATTAGCCGCCTGGCCAACGAACAGCAAAAGAATTTTAACTTTAATAGTTATTCGGACTAGCGGCGTTGTACCCGTGGTGCCACTGTGCGATAGCATGAGAGGCTAAAACTGCCCAGCATACCTCACAACATTTGAATACGGACATAAAATTGTGCCTAGTAGATAGTCAGGTAATGTTTCTATTCATTTGGCCGTTTTGGCGGTGATCAGGCCTGTGAAGGCTGAGAAAAATCCATACAAACGCCCTCCTGTGCTGCAACATCGATCAGACGGACACAAAGCGTGCGTTATATAGTAGGATTACTACATGTACTACATGATATTTTAGAGAATGAATATAATATCAACATTTTGTCTTTAATCAGAAATGTAGTCAGTAATTTATCATATATCATATTCACATTTTACTCCACTTTAAAGAATGAACCACTACTAATAATACCTGAAAATAGTCTTTCCTTACAGCCTACCAGGAGGTTGAAGTGATAGACATGGATGAATATGTTCAGAGAATAGTGAAGTTGAGAGGTACCGTTTCTGACACTGAGAGCAACATGTCCAAACCATTTCTCAGACCAGTCTTGTTTAACTGTAATGTCTTACCCACTAGAGCACATGGATAAAAATCAAATCACTTTCATTACCATAAAATCATGCATTTAAATATGTATTCCCCACAGCTTTTCATGTACTTTTCTTCTATATTCCTGGCTTCTCACTATTTATCATTTTGACAACCTGTTACATCAGCCCATCCCAGAGGAGCAGCGAGATTATCTCCTCTGCCATTCATCTTTTTTAATCTTTGTGCTGCTGTTGCTACTGGGAAATGCTGATGTGACTATCGCTGTTCAATTATAGATGCTATACAGTCTCTTGTCACTTACTACTGACGTCCTAACCAGGGGGAAAACGGTTGTAGAGCTCCATCACTTTGAACTGAAGACACGGCAGCGGTGGACGTCATACACCAGTTTATGAATTCACTCCTCTGCTGTAGCTTTGATGCATGGTTAAAGCAAAAGTTGATCCATTATAATATTACATCATTCTATGGAACAAAGAGGGTATTGTGTAATAAGGTCCTGTGATTTAATTCTTTATTCATTTCATGCACTTCAGATGATTTCCAGCTTTCCAGAACTGTTGCATTTCTATGTGGATTTTTAGTCAAGATGGCAGCAGACACTTATTTCACTAAAAACACAACATGGCTTTTGTTTTGATTGCTGATTATTTCATCTTGATTTAGCTTTTTTGCCAGTTAATGAGAGCAACAAACAAGCATCCATACACAGATCACATAAAAATGATCTATTACGCATTTAAAATATTACCATATAAATGAAGCTAAATGAGATCAAACAGAAGGCAAAGACATTCCTCCTAACTGCATCAAAAACAAAGGATTATTAGAGATTAGAGGCCAGATGTGATGTCAAGCGCAGATCAAAATGAATATGTTTACATATTTAATATGTTTATGTGTCAGATTTTTGCAGGCTGCTCAGCACAACCCAGTCAACATAGTTTAATAGTGCAATTTTTCTTCTTGCGGCAAAAAATAATTTCAACTTTACTCTCTACTCATATATCATGGTTATAATTTTAATCCACCCATTTATCAGGATTTTTTTTACCCTTCCTCAAAGGGCAGGAGGTGGATGGATACATAAAATCCTGACATGAATTGTTTTTTAGGTTTAGGCAATAAAATCACTTTAAATAGGTTTATAAAAAGGCTGTCGTTGAGTGTAAATATTCCAAGTTACATTTTAAGTCACGTTTTATCACATTTTTTTGAATTATTCTCAATTAAACCCTGGTAATCTCCCTTTAACCATAAATTCTGCAGCTGAGTAAATTTAGCCATAAAAACTGTCAAATACTTACATTTGAACGTAGTTTATAATATATACATATGTAGAAATGTATATGTGAGGAATCCACTTCGCTCTACATTTCACCTTTCCTAACCTAAGTGATTCATTGCCATTTTATATAATATTATACTCTGCATTTTTCAGTGAAAATCTGATATTTTTCCTGTATTTATTGTTCATAGTGTTCATAGGTTTTCATAAAAGCTCAGAATAAATTCAAACTTTATTATATCAGAACAAAAAAACAAGTTAAATACATCGTTAACAGAATACAAAAACAAGCATCTACAACCACTGTCATTTGTCAAACTATGTTTTTTTTTATTGGTTAATCAATGTCGTAGAAGATGATGGTGTTTCCAGGTTCACTACAAAACCTCTGAACATCCAAATGGGTCTCATGTGACCAGTGTTGTGCAAGTTACTTCCAAACTGTAACAGATTACAGATTACATGTTACTGTTATTTAAAAGTAATTCCCTACCTTACAATGTTACTCAGAATTGTAATGCGTAACATGACTCCTGTATTACTTTTGAATCACATACAGACTCGTCATAAATGCATTAGTAAGTACTGAAGTAATCAGTTACCGTAATGCATTACTTTTGTAATGTGTTACTCTCAACACTGCATGTGAGGGTCAATATAAAGCTGAGAAACTGCATTTTACATGTTAAATGCATTGATAGGGTTAATGGTTCATTTTACATTTTAGATCAGAAAATGCTTTTGGTCACTTGTACCTGTTTAGGTGTTTGAAGTTATCTTGCTTATTAACTTGTTTCTATGATTAAATCTGCAAGAATACAGCACTGTTTGCTACAAAAAATCACTTGTGTAAATTATATTATATCAGATAGTTTCATATAGTATCAAACAGTTTAATGCACTTACACTTGTAGTTACTCTGGAAATACATGGACATTTTTGACTGAATTTCCACATTAATACTGGACTCTGGCCCAGACTCTGGCAGATCTGCACAATTAGATGCTGCACAATTAGACAAAAGAAGAAGATGGCCCTAACTATCATGCATTATGTCATGAAGGTAGCGCTAAAATTTGGCTAGTGTAGTGTGTATCTGTATATTTTTGGCATACTGCTGAATTTCAGGTTTGTCACATACTAGATACTACTAGATTACATAGATACAGTGGCGTAAAAAAATTATTAGACCATCAAAAGTCATCAGAAACAATGGTTAGCAATCAAGTACTAACTCCTGTGTGTTTCATGTGACTAAAACAGACAGAAAAGAAAACATACATGGAATGCCTAAAAGCACTGTTTTTGGCAGTACAATGCCATAGATACTGATGTATGAACTAAAAAAAATCATTTAGATTTTGGTTATTATCAAGAAAACCACGGAAAATGGCTAGATATCAGCTCTTAAATAAAACTCTTACAAGCTATTTTTGTTGTTATCATCATATTTGTCCAAACAAATGTACCTTTAGTTGCACCAGTCATTAAAATTAAGAAGAAATTGAAGAAAACAAGGATGGTCTAATAATTTTTTCCACGACTGTACACCATTTTAAGCCCAGCCCACATCCCAGTGATCACACGACTATAAAACTAATAAAATGTATCTTGTTAGTTCCAGACCTAATCACCCAGTATTCACCTCTCTGTTAAATTGTGTGACTTTTTTCCACTTTTGACCTCATTACTTTATCGAAGATTAAAGGATGGAGGTGTTGTTGAGAAAGTGCTAGCACTAATTAAAGCTGTCACCTTGACATGACCTTTCCGCAGCCCTCTGTATGTCAGGGTCGTTGCCTTATACAGCAATAGAGGATGGTCACACACTCAAGCTGTGTGTGTGACACTCCCGAGTGCAGGCAACTTAATTAAGAAGAAGCCATGTTGGATGTAAGAAACACACCTGCTTTCACACTCGCCTGCCTCTGACTCACAGCACTTTTATCAGGAATGAAGCTGCTGCTCTCTGCAAAGGGTTTATGTGGATTTAGAAATGATCAGCATGGTACAAGTCAGAACAGTAAACTAGTCCTGAGATGCTTTGCTACTCAGAAGGATTTACACAGATTCAGGCTTTTTTTTTTCTGGTTTCTTTTTCAGGTTTAACAAGCAGCCTGTGTTTAAAAACAGTATATAAAACTAGCAGTGCTCTCCAGGGTCAGGTATGAAGCACGATGGGTCAAAGCAGAGTCATATCGATTGATTTTCACACTTGTGCTTCACATAAATGCACTGACCTAGTCAACCTTCAATTTATTAAGATGCTAAACACACACAGAAAACAGTGTATAGAACGAGTATCCAAAGAAAGATTACAATAAAAGCCAAACTGCCTAGAATACAGAGGATATAAACCGGTCCCTATTACAGCTCCACTTTCTGTGCCTTGACTTCAATATTGTTTTTCTGCTTTTACGATGATAATATCTGCTCACTGCTTCAATGCTAACCTGAGCAGTTATTGTGCAGCTTTTCACTCAAGCGATCACAAAGGAGTCTTTAGGGATTGAAGTGGCCTGTTGGGGGCTGGAGGGAACCAGGAAACCAGCGACAGTTAGGGGAGGGGGAGACTTAAGAGTGGAAAAAAGACACCTTTGCTCCCTGGGACATCTTGTTTACCAGTGGCTCTGGCTTACACACTTCTTTTGTCCTCCCTTGCACTTAAGCATTTCGTCAGAGCTTTCTGTTCACTACCACCAAGCCTTTTTGGAGGCCATGCATCCAGGTGATGCATGATCTCTATTTTAAATCAAAATCAACTCTACAGTTGGTCCGAACCCCCTGCCCCCACCTCTTCATTTTCTGTCAGCCTCTGGAGGCAATCAGACAGTCTGATCACGCTCAGACCAGCTGGAAACCTCCAGCATGAGTCAAGAAAAGTGGCTGCAGAGCTGCTCTCATGCACACCACCAATTCCTCACTTGCCAAAGAGCCTTTTTTTTTTCTCTACACTCTGCCGTGTCCCTCCTCCCTTACATCCTCAGAGACATCACTGTCCTTATAAAGCTAAACCACAAATCTACATACAGTGTATGTTTCAGTTTCTTTGTCACCAGTTTTGGCAGTGTCATAAAAACTTGCCTCTTGTTTCCACAAAGTCTATGATTTCTTACTGACTTACATCACAGAGAATAGTTTAAGGAGACAGCCGTTAATCTTAGGGGATTTCCATTTCCTCCCACATTTCCTCTGCTGTTTACAATGCCCAGGGAGAACAGGAACATATGAAAGTCACCAGACAAGAAGACGCTGTAATATGGATTCTCAGAGGCAATATGCAGTACATCAGCAGCATTCGTAGCACTTTCCTGTTGACATTTCTATTCACAATTTACAACTTTTACATGGGAATGTGATGGTCCTAACGTAACCTCTGTTTGTTGTGATCCTTTATTTTCTCCGTATGGGTCTTTTGGCTTCTCTCTCTGGTGACCAAAGACCTCTGTGTCACACACTTCAATAATATGTCACCTGTGAACTCATTAATCTAGACCCTTGTAGTGTAGTTGCTATGGTAACAGAGATGAGGAAAACATGAGGCTATCACTCAAACGTTTCGTTGCCAGAGTGCAGAGGTTCTTAGTTGCTTTGTTGTGCTTGATTTTGTTTTAAAGTCTTCACACTGAGATTTGCACCTCTTGATGAATTTAGGTGAAACTAATCTGTGATTGCTCAATTGATTTCCTCCAGGTGCAATCAGTAGTCACCTCCTAATCAATGATGAGCATCTGTGTTTTACACACTGCTTTAATCTCACAGCTGTCAATTCAACAATGACACACTGAGTGGAGTGCAGTAGAGGCTGTCTCTATCTGAGACCATTAAAAGTCATCAATGATAAGTAAGCGTTAGGAAACGACAGAAGACTTAACTGACTGTGTGGATATCGAACTGCACTCAGTACTTTGCACTCTTTATCAAACTGTTTACTGAAGATATAGTTAACTGCAGTGTCTCCAATCTAAATACAAACATCTCTCTTGACCAAAAAAATGCTGAAAAGTTTTAACTCTACAAGAAATTACTAAAAGGCAAAGTAAAATGAAAACTAAATGTCATCAAAATTGCTGTTGTTGGTATTTTTGCGTCGTTACTTTGCCTAAAATAAGCATTAAACAGGCTAAACTGTATTCTTACATTTCATACCCAGATTAAAAACTGTTGTTTCTTTAAGGTACATTTGAACAATTTTCAACAAACCTGTGACTTCTCTCACAAATATAATTGACCCTTGATGTTGTGTCTTAAGACTGTATGTGTTCTTTTGAAGAAAAAATAGATTTGGAGATATGCTTATTTCATGTGCTGTGAAGTTGCCATGCAACCAGTGAAGAGGCAGCACAGAGGTATTTGAACAGGCAGATAAAGAACTGTTGTTTTTACATTGTGTCTGCGTATGCATTACGTAAACAAGATATACTGTTTGTTAAACACGGAAGCTTATAGGTGAGGATAGGCATATTTTTCAGGCCTGGACTGAACCAGATCTTTATGATAAACTGCAGTGAATGTGTAGTTGAGTTTCCTCCTTCCCTGTATTCGTACCCTTGTCGATTTTCTTTTTTTTGACCTTTAATTAAATCCAGAAACAATACTGCAGTTTTCAATATAGCCGAGTAAATTCAACATAATAAAACAGGCAATGAAAATAATCCTTAGGAAGAACTGCAGTCTATATCAGCTGAGACAATTGCTAGAAGATACATGTTTAACGATTGGTGTAATATTTGAAAACTGTGAAATGTGCTTCTGTAAATCCTGAATACATAATTTAGTTGGCTTAAATGAGGTTACAATTTGCATTTTGTTTGTCTGAGAACATCCCCCTAAAAGTCATGCTTGGATGTTTTTATGTTATTTTTTCCCAGAGAATCACCTACTATAAACTGTTCTAAAATGAAATAAAAGTCTTCTACCATGTCAGAGTAGATTGAAGTAGTCATCAGTTTGCTGGAAATGTTGCAGGAGTTAATAAATATGTTCTTTCAGCAGTAAGCACTTTAAATAAATCATGTAGTCTTTTACAGCTGCCAGAGCAAAGATCATAACCAATTTTGTAAGTTGCTGAATGTGTTGTTTTGACTGACCCACTGAGAGGGCAGTTGATTGCTCATATCACTGATTACTTAGCTTCATTTAATTTGGCCTTTCCCCTGAGCTTCACAAAACATTAATGATGGCTTCCTGTACTGGACTGCAGTTTGGGTAGCTTGTAGTCTGGTCTCTGGCTGCAGCAGCGCCAAAATGGTAATCGGAGATACTGAAGGTTGGATTGATGCATAATGCAGCATCTGCCCAATCTACACGGTCTGGAGCTGATATATGAATTTTTATGGTTGGAGATAGGAAGTCCATTTCTCATCTGTCTGCTTCATGTTTGTGTCTCCACAGCATTGAGCTGTTTATTCATCCCTGCATCATGGAGGCTCACCCTGGTGCATCATGGGAGCAGATCAACCATGTGACAGATCTATTATATGAGAATTGAGAAGTCATCATGGAGACTGACAGCTACACCTCAAGCCTTGCCACCACTGACGGGGTCGGTACACTGGAGGTCCTTCAGGAGCAGGGGGGAGGGGGCTCACCCAGCAGCACCGCCTCCTGGTACATGCCATACTCGTTGGGTTTCCAGGTGTCCCTCACTGCCATCCTCATGCTAGAGCTGGTGTTAGGTTTCAGCAGTAACCTCACAGTACTGGTGCTCTACTGCTCTCAGTCTAATTTAGTGGACTCTGTGAGCAACATGGTGACTGTCAGTCTTCACGTCCTGGATGTGGTGGTGTGCGTGTTGTGCCTCCCCCTCACTCTGATGGTCGTGCTGCTACCTCCAGGAACCAACCTGGCCACGCTTTGCTGCTTCCATGAGGCTTGTGTCACCTTCGCCAGTATCGCCACAGCCATCAACATCCTGGTCATCAGCCTGGACCGATATGACATTTCGGTCCGACCGGCCAACAGGCTTTTGACGACACGCAGAGCGGCGCTGCTCCTGGCTGCTGTTTGGCTCACATCTATAGCTGTGTTTTTCATCCCGTTTTTCGAGGTGCAGTGGTCCAATGAGGAGGGACCAGAGGACAGAGGGCAGGCGGCACCTTTGTCTTTATCTTCTCCCAGTATCAGTGCAACTGTGGTGCCAGCCTGGCGCAATCGGACACTGCTGTGTGTAGGTGGGCAAGGCTATCACACTGGCCTGGGTATGTATTACCATCTCATCTTGCAGGTCCCCATTTTCTTTACCACTGTGGGAGTCATGCTGTTCACCTACTCCAGAATATTGAGAGCTTTAAACATCCGCATCGGTTCCCACATGAAGAACACACGCTTTAGGGCCCCCCCCTGCAGAGGGCACCACATCAAACAGAAAAAAGACCAGAAGAAAAGAAAGGCAGGAATTAAAATGACTGATAACGAAGAGGCAGGAGGCGAGCACTGCACCACAGATGGGACCAAACAGCTCAGCCACCCTCCCCTCATCCCCTCACCCACTCCCACCCCCACTGCTACCTCTCCCCCCGCCCTGTCCTCTTCGGCCCCACTTGTCGCCTCTGATAAAGGCGGTGCCACCCCCATGCCAGCCTCCATGGGCGTCCAGGCCTCTGTGTCAGCCATCATTGCTCTGCGGCGAGCAGTGAGGCGGCACAGGGACCGGAGAGAGCGTCAGCGTCGTGTGTTCAGGATGTCCCTCATCATTATCACCACCTTCCTGGGCTGTTGGGCTCCTCTCTCTGTGACCAATGTACTAATCCTTGGTGTTGGCCCTAGCGATGCCCTGGTCAGCATCCGCCTCTGGTTCCTTGCATTGGCATATGGCACCACCGTCTCCCACCCGCTGCTTTACGCTTTTACTCGACAGAAGTTACGCCGTGCTCTTCGCGCAAAGGTTAAGAAGCGGGTGGTTTCCTTGCTCCAAGTAGATCCTTCACCAGGTGGAACTGTCATACACAACTCCTGGGTGGAGAACAGAAAAACCAGCCGGCAGGTGCGGCTGGAAGCAAGCGAAGGTACTGACCGCTGTCTGGCAGAGCCCTTGTGAGACTTATGGACTTCTAATTAATACATGAAAAGAGCCACAGGTGTGAGACAGGATGAAATGCACTGGTGCATGAAGCCAGTGTAGGAAATGTCTCAACCTCTGGGAGATGTTTTAATGTAACCACCAGCACAAAGGCCATGCTAAACACGGCTAGCATTCACCTCAGGCTGCCGTGGAAGCAGGATGTTGTCATTTCTGTGTTGAGCACAGCTGAGAAATATCATACGACAAGAGACACAAGTGTATATAATTTGTACTCTGTCCCGTGCTGAGGTCTGTTTACATATGGAGTTGTATGATAGAGCGTTCTCATGGTGGTGCTTACATAACTGCTCCAAAGAATGTTTAGCCAGCAGATGATCTGATCTGCCACCTACTCAAATGCTCTAAGGCAGCTTAAAAACAACTCAAATGTTGGTACATTTTGAAAACATAAATACAGACCCTTTGAATGTGTTTGATATTATCTCTGCCTTAATTCTGTGCTGAAAGTTTGGGCTAGGTGACATCTGGTGTATTCTGAACAAAGCAGGAAACACCTCAGCTAGCATAGAGTAATCACCACCAGACATAATGATGAGAACTACATGAACTCTAAAGATATTGAGTTAATGTGTCAGAGTTTAGGCAGAAAACTCCACGGAGGACTGATGTGAATTATAAATAAGTAGATACATATGGTCAAATGTTCCAGTGTTTGTATGACTCCTAACAAGGTTCCATCATATACAGTAATGGGATCAGTTTTGCTTTCCCAAGTGGTGTAATAGCTAAGATTTTTGTCTGTTGCTGAAAAGAATAGTACTTTAAACAAACTAATTAGAGAGGATAACTTTTTTTGAAAATATACGATATACAGACAATATAAAAAGAAAACCTTTTGGTGCAATGCAATTATTTTGATACAGAATAAATGATAATGTCACACTTAAAGGTGTGGTTTGTAAGATATAAGGGATTTGGTAGGATCAAAGTATAATGGTATTATAATATAATGTCATCATTATAATATAATTATGTTATTATTAATATATAATCACACAAAATGAGAATCATGAGTGTTGTTATTGTCTTAGAAACAACTATCTAGTTTATACTGAAGGAGCAGGTCTCCTCCGCAGGGTCTGCCATGTTCCAGAACCATGTTTCGTGTCATTTTAAGTGACATTCAGTGGTAAAGTTGCATGTTCCAGAACAGTTCATACAGACAGTGGTGAAGTTGACAGTTTAGTTTTTCTGGGATAATGTGACACCTGACAGCTCCATGCAGGGAGTTTTGGTTCACTGAAATTGAAATGTTTTGATATGCCTTCCAAAGTAAAGATTTTCCATGTGGACAGGGAAAATGAATAGTTTAGGAAACAAAAGTGTCACACACCAATTCACAAAAAAACATTGTTTGTTTGATAGTGTCATGTGTTTTTATATGTCTATGTCTCAAACAACAATGACAATAACAGATAGGCCTATATAAAATAAATCTGTTTTGTTAAGTTTAATAAGACCTTGTAACCTCAACAGATTTAGGTCTTTGGGCCACTTTATTACCAGCAGTACATCGCAGTTGATGATGGGACACATGCACTGTTGTTGTAGCAAAATTTAAAATATTTTAGGTTGTTAAGTCATCATTTTAAGGAGTGAAAAGTGGAGCTAATACTGCAGTTTCAAAGGCGGCTGGTTCAAAAATTCAGATACAGATGAACTTTATTGATTCCAAGGGGGGTATTTAGTTTTTTCATCTGCTCAATAGAAAGAAAGAAAGAAAGAAAGAAAGAAAGAAAACTAAACAAAAATGATCAATCTGTGAACCAAAAGTGTGTCTGTGATATAAGAGGTATAAAAAAGGTATAAAAAAAACAGTTAAACTTCCCTCACCCCCCCCCCCCCCCCCCATGACAACTATACAGGGCGTGAATTGCTATATAACTCTCCTGTTTTGATTATGTTGAGACAAAAATTTATTAGGTATGATATTGACAGCTGTGATTGACAGGGGAGTGACATATGTGGCTAGCATTAGCTTAGCTGCTAAGTCAGACATTCAGAATTCTTGTTTAAAACTTATTTTTCTCCTTGGCAGTCAACTCTACTATAGTTGTATTTCAGATGTTACACTACCAATATGTCAGGGGATTCTGTCACGTTTATCAGTGCTTAATTAAAATAACTGGTGTGACTTAGCTATATAAGCTAATGTTATCATTAAGTCCTATTGAATAATATGGCCCGTCAGCTAGCCTGTTAATTAGCTCAGGTAGTTGTAATTAGTGTGTTTATACATTTCATGATTTTGACATTACTGTAATCAAACACAGTTGTATGTATTAACATTTAGTAAGTTGCTGGAATTACATGATGGTGTTTTTCTTTACACTGTTAATTAATGGCTCATTGCTCTCAGGGCTTTCTGGTTTTATCCCACAGTTTTCTCTAAAGCCACCTTCTTCATAAACAAATGAGTGATGTTACAGAGAGTTCATTCATCATTTATACAGGGTGGGGAAGCAAAATTTACAATGAACATTTAGTTGTTTTTTTCTCAGCAGGCATTACGTCAATTGTTTTGAAACCAAACATATATTGATGTCATAATCATACCTAACACTATTATCTATACCTTTTCAGAAACTTTTGCCCATATGAGTAATCAGGAAAGCAAACGTCGGAGTGTGTAATTTGCTGAATGCACTCATCACACCAAAGGAGATTTCAAAAATAGTTGGAGTGTCCATAAAGACTGTTTATAATGCAAAGAAGAGAATGACTATGAGGAAAACTATTACAAGAGTCTGGAAGATACTATTAAAGAAGAATGGCAGAAGTTGTCACCCGAATATTTGAGGAACACTTGCGCAAGTTTCAGGAAGCGTGTGAAGGCAGTTATTGAGAAAGAAGGAGGACACATAGAATAAAAACATTTTCTATTATGTAAATTTTCTTGTGGCAAATAAATTCTCATGACTTTCAATAAACTAATTGGTCATACACTGTCTTTCAATCCCTGCCTCAAAATATTGTAAATTTTGCTTCCCCACCCTGTATACAGTCTATGGTCTAATATTACTTAATTCACTGTGTCTGGAGTTAAAGGTCCACCAGAAAAATGTTCCATCAGTGCATTGGTAGTCATTTTTGTGTTCCGATTTGCATGGAGATATTATGTAAAATGAAAAGGGCGGGGGGGGGGGGGGGGGCAGCTCAACATGGCACATCCTGTGGGGGTGACCTGCTTTCAGGAGATTATACATAAATGAAAACATAATTATCATGAATATTTGATTTCTGCAAGATCCTGCTAAATCTTACAAACTAAACCTTTAATGAAAATACAACTTATTTCATGATGATTATTTCAAACAGCATCATATTTCATAAGCTCTGTGGTTCAGTTTGAGGCTAATGGCATGCTGAAATTACCCCTGTACATGCTGTATATACTGAGTCAATCGAAATTGATCAAATGTGAAATTCAGCAGTGAAGTCACTTTGTATGTGATTTAAGGAAGATTTTTGTAGATTAGAAGAGTGTTTCAGATGTCTTGTCTATGTGGCGGCACTCTCACATCAAGTCCCACAAGTTGTTTCAACCTCAAAGAAAGACACCCACCAATCACTGCAACCAAACACTGATTTAAAGGAGGATTATCAGTAGTACTAGATCATGCTGTGCACTTCATTCTACCTGAGTGTATATTCACTGTTCTTATGCTGTACTTGCACCAGGGCTCATTTTAGAGACCACATGATTTGTCACACAGTTAATTGATGCATTTCTGAATGTATAATAACAAAAAAATACATGATTTTGTATATAAAACACTGTATGTACACCAAGAATATGCTATTGTTTCTCCATGGTGTTTTTATTTGATTGTATCACAATGCAAAGATGAATGGTATCAATAAATATAATATTTTGAGGTCTTGATTTGCCTTTTTTGCTCTTTGCTCATTTGTAAATTCATGTGTGCAGTCTGTTACTGTACTCCAAGGAAGCAGTGTACATACAGTCCTGAAACTACAAATGCACTGAAATGCCTGGGGTCTGGGTTCCTGGTTATTTCTGTTCTGATCATGGTTGAAGCTGCAACAGCTGCAATTTTTTCTATATAGATCTTGACTTAAGAGGAGACCTGCTGTGAGGAAAACAGCGTGAGGACAAACGCAGCACTGTCCTTTTAGCTCACATGATTACACCCTCTGTAACTGAAGGGATATATGCAAACATACATATATATACATATATACATATGATAATATGCTGCAAAACATATACAAAAATCATATACATATGATAATATGTTGCAAAATTGAAGAACACTATGTCTTCTTCTTGAGTATAACCATCCATTCTTGTCCATAGACATCCACAGATAAACGCAGTTTAAGCTGGTTGAATGTCGTCACAAAAATTGTTAAAATTGATCAAATTGTTCATATCAGTTGATACTGATGATTATCACAATAAATGTCATATGATTATTTAAGTTTTAAGGCTGATATTTTTGTCCAATGTGAAGACAGAAGATGCCAGTTTTTATTAATGTCAGAAAAAATTTTGTAAAAGACACAAAGTAAAAAGATGCAACAAAACAAAAGCAAATGATAAATACTGAATTAGAAAAAGAATAACATAAAAGATAAAACAAGTTGACAACAATGTAAAGGGTAAAATAATGTCAAAGACAAAATAATACAAGAACTTAAAAGATAAAACAAGTGAAAAAACAACATAAAGCATGAACCAGTAAACATAAAGTAAAAAAAAGATACAGCAAAATAGAAACAGCATAAAAGACAAACAAGAGAAAAACAACACAAAAGTCAAAAGATGAAACAAAGTAAAAAAAACAAACAAAAAAAACAAACAAACAAATTATTAAATGACAAAATAAGTTGACAATGTAAATGCCAAAAGTTGAAAATGCAAAGGAGGAAGCAAAGTTAAGAGGTAAAAATAAACAAAACAAGACAACAAAGATGTCAATACAAAGTACGATGAAAACAAAGTGGAAAAAAAAAATGTAGAAGATGCTACCAAACAAATACAATGTAAAACACTGATTGAAAATGAGAATCAGTTCTCAACTAACTTACCTGGTAAAATAAAGGTTATTGAAAATGTAAAAAAAAAAAAAAAAAAAAAAAAAAAAAAAAAAAAAATATATATATATATATATATATATATATATATATATATATATATATATATATAATGCAAAACAAGTTAAAAGCAATAAAAAAAACACAGATAGGTGAAACAGTACAAAAAACAAAACAAGATGAGAGAAGACAAAATGATACAAAAAACATAATAAAAGCAAATAACAAAATGTGACAGAAACAACATAAAGACAGAACATGAAAAAACGACTAGTTGACCACAATGTACAGGAGGTGACAAAGCAAAAGACAAAACAACAAAAACCAAGTCAAAGACAAAATTAGATGAAAATTATGCAAAAACATGCATTAAGACAGAACTGATGTAAAAGACACAAGACATTTCAAGCACTTCTTTTGATACTTCTCTTTGCAATATTAAATCATAATTAAATAAGTGTAATCTTCTTATTCGACTAGATGAAAACCATGTCACAAAACAAAAACATTGAAAGATTTTGTGGCGTTAAACTCTCCATAATTGCTGTTATGTGTTGTTTGTGTTGCACAAAATCTGCATTTTGCTTATGTGCATTTGTGTTATGAGTTCTCAGTTATGACAATCAAAACCAGCCAATAATATCATGAGTAGGAGGTGCTATTTCAAGCATTGTCTTGCCAGTGTTGGTATGCTCAAATCAAACTTCCCTGCAGATCTGCCTATAATGTAAGAGCTGTTCTGTGCAGTGTCAGTGGGTGAATCTGTGTTTTCCATACTGTATGAGCCCTCAGTGGGCACCAGCATTTACCTAGTACCAGCTGGTCATGCCATGCTCCTCCCAGTACAGCTATACAGTTCAGGCTGGTTCAGAAGCTTCACGTTGAAAATTCTGCGTGGGCTTATGATTGCGTGGGAAGGCGATATCACAGACCTCTGCAGAAAAGGAAAAAAGGTCATCTATGTGGGATGAAGCCTGCAGGGTGAGGTAACTCACCACCACTTATACCTAGCCTGAATAATCAGGCCACTATTTACCACTTAAGATGCATTTACGGTCCACTTTAGTATTAGTTTCTTTAGGATCTAATGAAAACCACCACACTCCATGCAATACAGATAATTGCTGCAATCATGTTTCTTGTTTTAGCTTAAAGAAAAAAAAAACAAAACTCTACAAACTACCCTTTGCAGCTGCAGAGTTCTTATACATTGCAGATGTCATCACCTGTTTTGGTTCTTATATTTTTAGCATTAAAGTATATATCATACTTATATCTGCAATGCTACTTTGGAACATGAAAGCTTGTGCGTGGCTTAAAAGGCCATATGTACTGAAAGAAACTGGGAACCTCACTGTGTTCACAGCACGATGGTAACGCACAGTCTCCTACAAAGCTAATGGGTGATGCATTAGATGAACTGCTGTGCCTTTGCAAACTGTAACTTATGGAACACACAACACTGAGCTGACCTCTTGTGGACATAGTCTAGCATCACACTCAAAAGACAAGTGTATAAGCCGAAATAGCTCAGTTGGGAGAGCGTTAGACTGAAGATCTAAAGGTCCCTGGTTCGATCCCGGGTTTCGGCAGTGATGGCGGAGATTTTGAAGAAACATGCAGATGCGATTAATCGTTAAATGGCTGCGTTAACTCAGTGCTGATGCATATGTAAGTTGGTCTGTTTAGATAACATGGAATTTCAGGGTTCCTATGAACATAGCCTCATAGCACACATATTATAAAATAAGAAAATAGTAACATTAGCAATCATGAAACAACAGTATACAGGAAATTTCACATCAATTCTATTATCATTACCACAATCATTATGATGGTGATTATGATTATCAATAACAATAGTAATAATAATAATAATCATCATCATCCTAATGATACATTAATTGCAAAGAGTTTTTTTTTTTTTTTTCTTTTTTTTTAGCAATGTTTAGAAACTTACATTATGATATAGCCTATACATCAGATGGAAATAAATAACCACATTTTAACACACTCTGACTCACATTCTGTAGAAATGTGCAGAATTCATGAATATTGCTTTTTACATTTTCCTTTCCTGCTTCATGTAGCCTACTTTTCTTCTCACATGTTGTCTTTTTTGGTAGATATTTGTTTCCTGTGTCTTCTTGTGTTGCCAAATCTCTCCACGGTGTGTAAAGGTAAAAAAGAAAAAAAAAAAGAAAAAAAAAAAAAAAAAGAAAAACATTTCATTAAATTTAGAACATTTTTATTTTTTTCTTGGAAATGCATGCAAATTCAACAACATATTCCATTTTCATGCTCAGTTTTTATCCTCATCAGGTCCCACTTATTCCAAGTAGCTATGAGGACTTCAAAATGCATTCAGTGTATTTATCACCTTTTCTCATTGTCTCATCGCCTCCAGCTGCCAGCAGAGGGCAGGAGTCACCAGGCTTCCTCTTTAAAGGACTTAATCGTGGAGACACCACAAACGGTCATATACATAAACGCTTGTGCCTGTATACGTAAAGCCAGTTATTTATGACGTCACACCTGTTATATGTTGGTGTGCGGCCGAAATAGCTCAGTTGGGAGAGCGTTAGACTGAAGATCTAAAGGTCCCTGGTTCGATCCCGGGTTTCGGCAGTCACGTGGGTCCCTTCTACAAGGAAGTGATGGGCTCATTTTTTTTCAGCAGACAATCAATGAATGAAAGCAAACTTGACAGCATTTTTTAGAGGTCATATTTTAGAGGATGGTTGCATTTCACCCCATACACGTCAGATGTGTGTAGTTACTTTTTGTGTCAATATTGAAGTAATAATTCTAAACAATTTGAAAAGTGATAATAATAAAGCATGAATTAAAAAATGTATAATAGTAGTAGTAGTAGTAGCCAACTATTTTGAGTAAGATTTATTAAAAAACAAAAATGTTTTAACTTTTAAAATGTGAATTTTCTTTCTTTCTTTCTTTCTTTCTTTCTTTCTTTCTTTCTTTCTTTCTTTCTTTTCTTTTCTTTCTTTTTTTTTTTTTTTACACCTATATGACAATAGATTGAATATCTTTTGGGTTTGGACCAAACAAGGCCCTTCAAGGTGTCGTCTTGTGCTTTGGAAAACTATTTATTAAAATTAAATTTATTAAAACTAAAATTTATCACCATTTTCTGACAGTCAAGAAATCATACAACTACTTGATAAATTCAACAGAAGTACACAATTGTAAAAAGTAATGCAACAAAGCAACATTATATTATTACATAGATTTAGTGTAGTGTTGTACAACTTTTATCAGATCTACTCTCAAAAATGGTTAGATTTGCTAAGTATTTCACACATATTTATTTAAGTTTTACCAAGCAACTGTATATTTCTATCTTTACTATATCCCTAGAGACAATTTAGTTAGATCTTACATCTTTTTCAGTTGGAAAAAAAAAAAGAATTGAAAATTGGCAAAATTAGCAAAAATTAAAAAGTATAGAAATCATTTTAAAACTCTTTCATTTTCTATGTCTTTTTACAGAAGAGGATTAGGGCCATCGAAAAAAAAAAAAGGTCCAATATATATATTTTTTAAATTATTGTTCTGAGAAAAAAGTCAGAATTCTGAGAAAAAAAGTCAGGAATTCTGAGAAAAAAGTCAGAATTACGACTTTAATCTCAAAATTCTGACTTTTTCTCTGAATAATAAAAAATATTTACTGGACCTTTTTTTTTTTCCCAGTGGCCCTAATCCTCTTCCATATCTTTTAAACAATTTGTTTTAAAAATGAAAAAAACTGTAATGAATAAAAATTATTAATTGTTCAAACTACATTACCACCTGTTTCATTTGATTAAAAATTGCACTTTTTTTTTACTGGGATTCATTCATTCTCACCCAGTCTCACCCATATAGCAGTGCTATCACTAAGTTTATTATTAATTACTAATAACATGCTAGGTGGATAAAGAACCACAAACGAAAATCATTCCAGTTTATGGATTCTATTAACCTGGCAAAGAGCAAAACAAATTCCAAATGAGTCGTTACATAATGAAACACTGCTCTTGGTACATATTTAGGTCACAACAGGTATCAGATCAGGATGCCATAGACTCAGCAGGTTTATGGGCTCTGCTATGGGACATTTAGAGGCTGCAGCTTTCTCTCAGCTGCTCGGTCCTGTCTCGCTGCCAGCCGAGGCGTGTACAGGCAGGATAGTCTCCGTCCAACAGAGCAGGTCCAGGCCGTGGGGCAGCGAGCAGGTCAGGGATTTGCGTCATTCCTATTGAAACCTGCATGAATGGCCAATCTGCTTCTCTGTGGTGATGTGCTAATCAGCAGGGCATTGACAATGAGCAGACACAAAGTGGTTGAGAAAACTAGCGATGTAGAAAACTGTAGAAAAGGTGCAAGATGTTCTGGTGTTTTCTGCAGGGTCCGGAAGAAATCTGTGCTCTGTGCATGTGTATTTGTGCATGTGAGTGTCTATACGAGAGAACACAATGTCTTCTAAGCAAACCCAACAATAACACCCTGTTTACACCTGGTGGAAAATGGCAGCGTTGAAAGAACTTCCTTCAAAATTAGACCAATTTTGTTCCTGTTTGTGTTTCAAAGTAGAGTTTCAAAAGGGGTCTAGCTGTTTTGAGAAAATTGAAAACAGCGTGATTGATTTTGGAGACAAAATAAAGTACCACTACAGCACAATAACTAAAAAAGTGAATAGATATGGGACATAGCTACACTGTTATGGTTTCAAATAGTGTACTTAGAAATAGAAATACTGCCCAAGGAACAAGTGATGTCAGAGTCTCGCATACAGCAGTAGCCATGTTCCACTGATAATCTATTTAAAGCAGGAGTTGTGGAAACCCAAACCAACCTTAATGCACCTGACCAAAAATAAGAAGGCAAAGCAACACATAAATCTAATTTATCACCAAATATACTAGGACCAGACAGTCACTCAGTAGGGGAAAAGCCACTATTACGGGTGGTTAGAGCCTCTTGTGTTAGTTTAATTTTCATATACTGGTTCAGAATCTACCTTCTGAATAGGCAGTTCTTTATCTCCATTGGTGATTTCTCCTCCAGCAAAATGAACTTTACATGTGGGATACCCCAAGGGTCAATTCTTGGGCCCCTGGTGTTTAATCTTTACATGCTTCCACCCTCACATATCATACGCAAACATAATATAAATTACCATAATTATGCAGATGATTCAGAACTTTACATTTCACTGCACCTTGATGACCTATTTCTGATACTATCCCTTTATCAGTGTATCAAAGATATCAATCAATGAATGTCAGAAATTTTTTACAACTAAACAAAGACCAGCCAGAAATATAATCACAGCACCCCTCAATTTTCTCACTCTTAACAGCAAAACTGAAGAAACTGAAGGAATCTGGGTGTAATTGGGTATGTTTTTAATCTCTTTTTAAAAATGGCTACTGATGTGGCATGTCTAACTGTGTCAGGCAGGGTGTTCCATTTTTATGGGGCATTTACACTAAAAGCTGCCTCCCATTTCTTGGATCTGGTGTGAGGGAGGAGTAAGTTGGCATTGCCTGTTGCCCGCAGTGTTCTTGCTGGGGTGTAAGTGATGAGCATATCTGTGATGTACTGTGGTGCAAGGCCATGTAGTGCTTTGTAAACCAGGAGCAGGATTTTGAGATCGAATCTTGTTTTACTGGGTAACTAGTGCAGAGATTTAAGAATGGGTGTGATGTGTTGATACAGTCGTGGAAAAAATTATTAGACCATCAAAAGTCATCCAAAACAATGGATATGCAATCAAGTACTAACTCCTATGTGTATCATGTGACTAAAACAAACAGAAAAGAAAACATGGAATGCCTAAAAGCACTGTTTTTGTCAGTACAATGCCAAGGCTATTGATGTAAGAACTGAAGTGATTTTGTTTATTATAAAAAAAACAACAACATGGAAAATGGCTAGATATCAGCTCTGAAATTAAACTCTTATGAGCTATTTTTGTTGTTATCATTATATTTGTCCAAACAAATGTACTTTTAGTTATACCAGGCATTAAAATGAATAAGAAATTGAAGAAAACAAGGATGGTCTAATAATTTTTTCTGCAACTGTACCTGTTGTGAAGCTCAATGAATCTGCCTTGTGTATGAAATGCACTTTATAAATAAAGTAGAATTGAATATATTTGATCATTGACATCCCACAATCCTCCACAGGATGAAGAACGCGCCAAAACTTCAGCCTGAAAATAATGTTACTAAATGCTGTTGAATTGTGTTTGTAGATTAAAACTTTCGTTTCTTGTGTAACACAACTCATCCATCTTGGCTTTAAACACACCAATCAGCACAGATGACAAAGTAATTACATGTTTTTTTCCTAATAGATGCTCTGCTGTCTCATTTGTTGCTATGTAATTTGTTGCTTTCTAATATCCCGGGCTGTGCTGCGGGTTATGTAACATCTCTCACTCTCCCTTTTCATTGCGTCTTGCACAGTGTGTCCCCACTTCTGTCGTTTGGTTTCCTGGTGGCTTTGTTCCCACTGCTCTTGGAGAGCAACAAGGAATGCATAAAGATGCCAGTCAAACTCTAAAGCAATTCAGTTTAGAGGGTGAATGAAACCCGCAGGTGGAGCTCGATCCGGACACCCGGACAGACGGGTAGGCACAGGGAGAGGATGTTTTTGCTCTAATTAATCAAAACTCTATTCAGTCCAGTTCCTCTTTCAAGCAGCTCCCACAGACGTCCTGGTCAATTTGGCAGCGCTTGAAGTCTTGCATAAGTGGAGCAGCAATGACTTCTACACAGTAAACTTTCCCCCCGTTTGTGTTAGATTTGCATAACAGGTTGACCTCCAAGTGCTATCATGGTCAACACCACAGAGTATAAACATAAGGGCCTGTGCCTCAGTTCACTTGAACATCATGGATAGTGCATTGAAAAGCATATTGTACATTAGTCACTATTCTAACACTGAACATGAACCGCACTGGTTAGTCCTATATTGGGTGTTTTCTCCATAGTATATGTCATACCAGACTTTACACAAACACATTTAACCCTTTATAGTTCACTCATAGAAATACTCTGAAGTTCAAAATTTAAACCTTAGTGTGTTATTGGAGGACGTAATAAGACTTTATTACTTTTGCGAAATTTTCTAAATGTTTTATTATCATGTAGAAAATGAAGGTCAATGAAGTTACCATATTTGGTTCCTTACCCATATGTGGTAAAAATAAATAACCAAAAAAGAAAAAAAATTCAAGAAGTAAACATAGAAAAAAACCAAGAAAACCACATGTAATTTGAAAGTAACATGTATTTTAGAACATTAGAACATGACTTTTATAGCATTAGACCAACATCAGTGCTGATCCAGACCCCTGTCCACATCCACATTATCCCTTTGAACATCATTCCTTACATTAGTACCATTACTTCATGGTACCGAACAAAGCAGGTACACTCACTGTTTATGCAGAGGTGGACCTTACAGACCCTGTAGACCACACTGGACCTGAGATTGTTGAGTCACTGTCCTCACTGGAACTGTTCCTCTCACTGTCTTGTAATGTATGCGGAAATGACCAAAAATAGTCACTTGCCTGATAAAGGGTTAAAGGTGTACTAAATAATTCAGCTACTTGAAGAGAGTGAAGTAGACTATTAGCAAAACATTTATATTTTATCATCCATGAAGTTGATCAGCCAGAGATGGTGGCAATTAGATGCAATTTTGGCAGATATGTCGCAGTCACAGCTAATTTTAGTGTATCTTCCTATGTGTTAAACTTCAGTTCACTCTCATTCCAACTGTGTTCCTCTGTTTGTACAGTAAAAATATCTGCCTGTTTGCAGCCAAATGCTCAACTAATGCTATTTTGCCTATTGTATCAGTCTGCTTAGTAGCACAATGATACATTTTTCAGATTTTTTGCACAATGTGGCTGCTGCTTAAATCCTAAAAACAACAGTAATGATAGCTTTAGAAGTGAACAGTAAAACATGTAGTTAAAAGACACTGCAAAGTTGTCAGGATCAGAGTAATTCTGCAATACAAGTCATTCCACATTCCATCTAAAATCACTGGTCAGTTTGTAAGCAGCTGGTCCATTAGTGCTTTACATATCTACACTGTTAAACTCCTGAACTCTTAATAACACCAACACCAAATGCACTGCATTGTCACTTTATCCACTTGCTGATTAAGAGTGCACTGTTAATTACTTGCACTACTTGCACAGAATCATAACCAGTACCGTTATACCTCACTGGAGCCCATTGGTTTTTTTCACATTGTATATTTAATACTGTATGTTTTGCAAAATTTGATAGTCCATTATAGCTCTATTTAACTTGTTTATTTTATTTTATTTTATTTTATTTTTTACTTCAGGCTTCTTACTTACTCCATGTTCTATGTATCCACCAAACCACCACCTAGTAATGTGAACCCTGTTTACTTACATCGCAATAAACATGATTCTGAATCTGATACACTATCCTGGATCCATACATATTAAATCTCTTTTGTTGATGCAAATAAGTGCATTTCAACTGTTTCTGTCACTGTAGAAATGATCATAGTAATTAACATTCATCATGTGTTGTGTAACACAAAGAAAAGGTTTTTTAAACTGGATAAATCTGGCCTACAGAAGGAAAACATCTCAGCGTTTTTCTAAGAAGGTCTTGTTGTGGAGCTCTTGTGACATAACCCGCCATGATGCATGCAGCCCAAATGTGACAAGGGAGAAGGTTGTCTAAGGCAGCTGAGTATGACCCTGCTTTGTCCTTGGAGACAAAGGGAAGTCATTGTCTTCTCAGACTGACTGAGTAGAAAGTAACATACCCACTCACTGTTCCTTGACCAGAATCCAAGGACAGCGAGGAGGCTTGTCTCTGTGTGTAATCCAAGTCAAGTTTTCGTTACATTGGTGTTGTTCTTTCTCTGCACTGTGCTGACCCTTGCAAATGCCTGGGTGCGGGTCTGCGTCACAGAGTCAAAGCTGCAATTGAGGAAAGTCATTGCAGTCATTGCTCTTTTGTTCTATTCTCTGAAAAATGTAGCCGGAGTACTGAACTTTATGTGCCTGTGTTATAAAACCGAGGCGTTAAATAACAGATTGCAAGACTGCCTGACTCTGATTTATGGCTTTCTGATTTCTCTTATATATTGTTTATACTATGAATTTATATATTAATTATTTTTAAAACTGATTTGGATAATACCCTTTTATGGTATTTGTGTGTACACTTCCTTCTGGAGATTACTCGGCGTCTGTGATGCCGTTAACAGAGATAGGATACGTGTGGTTTACTGACCCCCTGCTTGACTTACTCCAAGCCTTACGCACATAAAGACCACTGACTTCATGTGCTGGAGATTGACACTACCAGGTGTTCCACTCAGTTTATGAACTCTGTCTGTAAATCCACATGGACTGAAAATTCACACGCATCACATTCATTAGTGCTCGAGCGTCTACATTTCACATCCCCTTTTGACTCCCAGAGATCACAGGGTTAATGACTGAGGTCGTGACACTTACCTTATGCACCAGGTCGACATGTGTCAAAATGCAAAGCAGACATACAAGACATACTAGTTCTTTCCTGCTTCCCTGTGCATCTCACTGTGACTGTGTGGTTAAGCATGTGTGTGTTTTCTCTCACATCGGTGCTGTATCTGCGGTTTTCACACCACCTGCCTCGGCCTTTAATAAATGAGCAAATTTAAAATAGACGCTGAGCAATACGTCTAGGACAGAAACTGAGATGAGATGATAAGTAACCGCTGTAGTGCTGAGTCCAGAAACCAAATACTTGTGGATGCAGCATAGAGTGTCCTCCTCTTTCTCTCACACACCAACACAGCAGGTAATGACTGTTATGTAACTCTGCTCCTCAGTCATTGTGATAGATCATCTTGAATGATGTAAATACGTCACCCTACACACCTCAGTGAATCATTTTTTAATGCGAAAATGGAGATCTTTTTCAGTGCTTGGAGTACACAAATTAATCTTAAGGCAATCAAAAAGAGAATATTAAATCTGAACAGGTCTAAATGTGACAACTTTATGGTAATGATGATCAGTAAGGAGGGAGACCAGGCATGGATGTAATACATTTAGTTTCAGGACCTTTTGTCCAATGTTCCCACGTTTATCTGCCACAAATGGCAGCACTTCAGACTTCTGCCAGAACATCACAGATTTCATGTCTTATACATGGTGTTCCAAAGTACCCTACAACTGGAAAAGATTGTAAGAGATTGATAAAATGAATCTAACAGAGGCCACAGCAAAAAGATATTTATTAAATAAATGATAATGAATATATTTGATTGAGATATGAAGCACAGTTTTAGAAGGAATAGTCTCATTTAGTATCTCATTTTTACTGAAACTAAAATTTAAATGATGTCGATGTTATCGGCTAGTCAAATAAACATAGTGATTTGATAATACAAAGGACTACATCATATTTTGCCTGAGAAGATACATTTTGTTCTAATGCAAGTAATATGGTGTTATCTGTAATCGTATACAGTACATACTAAAAATACACAGAAAATGCAATTCCTTTCCTCAAAATCTATATCTTTGAGGTAAAAATCTGTGTGTGTCTGTTTAAAGCTGTAATATCCACCTTGTGTGGTCAGGGACTAAGTGGGTAAACACTGTAATGACTGTATGACTCTTATCCCTAATTGCTGATTGAATTGGTGCTACTTAAAGCACGACATCTTGTCCCGCTGTTTCACCGTTGAATCCAAATCAACAATAATAAGTAGGATGAATAAAAAATAAAGAGAAAGTATCTGTAAGATTCAGTAATTGAGTAAATGTTGCCGCTTATTTATTTCAGTTTTTATTCACTGTTTTGTGCCCACCACGTTCTCCCCGCATTAATAACTTTCACTGTTGCTACTGTGTGAAACTCACCTCCCTGTTGCCATGGCATCCAAATAGCTACTTCCGCACAAGGGACCAATCAGAGGCCGGTGTCAAAACCGGAAACTGCACACTTGAAATGTGAAGACGGCAACGTAAAAGCGGAGTGGGACGAGGAGGTAATATTATTATTTTTTCAGTGAGATGTACAGCTTTTATAATTGTTATAATGTTTGAATATTAAAACCTGGTTAATCTCTGGGAACTAGGTAAAACAGCTAACTTGACAGGCGCCCTGGCTGACGAAGAAAATGTACCTTTTATTGATTATTTAGCAAATTTGGTAACTGAACGGTACCTAACCGCTAAGATTACTGCTATACAGTTGACCGTTAGCTAGTGATGCCTTTAGATATTTCTAATAGATCAGACTGAAAGTTGCTCTGTGTGGCGTTAGCATCAACAGTTATTTTGAGGCGAGTGAATTATGACTGCCCTAGTTATGAAAAGGGCTAATTATGGCACTACATGACATGAGAGCTATATGTTACAGGCCTGTAAATCGAATCAAAATAATGTAGATTGTATCTGTGTCAGTAAGTACCAGTGGGTTAAAGGAACTCGAGCAGATATATACATATACATACATATATATATATATATATATATGTATATATATATATATATATATATATATTTTTTTTTTTTTTTTTTTTTTTTTTTTTTTTTGCTGTGGATGCTAAATATTCTGTATTCAGCATTGCCTGGTTAGTTGCTGTCAGGTGAAATGTGTGTCCCTTTTCTTCCAAGTCTTTGGAAAAATAGTGGGTTTTGAAAAGTCTGTAAAATAAGACTAATTTCTTACACAAATAATCCAGTAAGACTGAACCCCTCAAAAAATGTGACATTGTAGGAGTGAACTGTTTGATTAGAAACTGGATAAACTACAAACTGAACAGCTAATTCAAAGTGGGACCTGTATGTAAATGTCCAGATCAGATATAGCTGACTAAGGAATAAGTAACTAGAAAAGCACTTGGAGAGCGCAGACCTCCGCCAAGGCAGTTCACACCCCCAATCACCACCAAAATTTAATCATTTGTTCCTTGTGCCAGTATCAACATTTCCTAAAAATTGTATCAAAATCCATCCATAACTTTTTGAGTTATCTTGCTAACAGACAAACAAACAGACAGACAGACAAACCCCGATGAAAACATAAACTCTGCCGTTCCTTGGCAGAGGTAACTAGAAAAGCACTTGGAGTGCGCAGACCTCTGCCAAGGCAGATCAGTCCCCCCCCATCATCACCAAAATTATTCGTTCCTTGTACCAGTATTAACATTTCCTGAAAGTTTCCTCAACCCCCCCCATCACCACTGAAATCATTTGTTCCTTGTGCCAGTATTAACATTTCCTGAAAGTTTCCTCAACCCCCCCCCATCACCACTAAAATCATTTGTTCCTTGTGCCAGTATTAACATTTCCTGAAAATTTCATCAACCCCCCCATCACCACCAAAATTTAATCACTTGTTCCTTGTGCCAGTATCAACATTTCCTGAAAATGTCATCAACATCCTTCCATAACTTTTTGAGTTATCTTGCTAACAGACAAACAAAGGCGGGGGGCCCTGGCGGGGGGAGCCGGAGCGTTCTCCACGGACAGGACGCCGAAGCGGTTTGATGTGCTGATGGTCGGCGGTGGTGAGTCTTTGCTGGTGTTCTTTTTGCGGCCACGAATCACCACTTCAGACCAGGGTGTAGAACACGGGGGGCGAGAACAGGCAGAGGAAGGATCCCATAACACCGTATCATCACAGGAGGCTTTGGGCTTCTCTGCGCTTTTCAAGAACAGACTGGACAGTGTGGGAAGGCGGCTGGAGAAACCACAGAGCTGGGCATTTTTCTCCTCGAGTTCTGCGGAGAGGCGCAGTATTTCCTCTTTGAGATCCGCGATAGTTTGGTAAGCCTTTACCAGGGTTTTGTTTGCTTGGACGAGAGGACTATCTCCAGCTGATGAGGATGACGCCATGGTGGAAGCAGCGAGATACCGGGCAGAGCGCGGGAAGCGGTGGGTGACAACCAGAGGTAAGGATCCACTGACAATACTGACCTGTCCTGATGAAGGTTTGGGTTGATAGCGTCAAGTTAAAAAGACACGGTTAAGAGGTTGGGTTCAAGTGAGTAAGCGTTGAAAGGCAAGAAATAAGTAGTTAAAAGGCTGGATTTCTGAGAGTAGATCCGCCGGCGGTTTGACAGACGCCACGCATGCGTTTAGAGAGGCAGCTCGTGTGCCCCCCATAAGCTCCTTGTCGGTGTCTTTGACACTATTGGACCATGGGTCATAAAGTTTTTTAACCTGTCGCTCACAACTGGTTTGTTTCCCAGCTCCTTCAAACAGGCCATCATAGAACCTAAACTAAAGAAAACCACACTGGACCCCACAGACTTCAAAAGCTACAGGCCCATTTCAAAGCTCCCCCTATTGGCCAAAATCCTTGAGAAAGCAGTGTCTAAACAACTTACAGCTTTTCTGGAGACACACCAGATCTATGACACTTTTCAGACTGGGTTTAGACAACGCCACTCAACAGAAACCGCACTATTAAAAGTGTCTAGTGACATCCTGATGGCGGCTGACTCCGGGAAATCCACGGTCTTGGTCCTGCTAGATCTCTCCTCGGCCTTTGACACAGTGGACCATACCATAATGATTGACAGACTGAGGGACCTGGTAGGGATGTCAGGTCCTGTGCTAGACTGGTTCTCCTCTTACCTGACCGGCAGAAGCTTCACTGTGTCAATAAACAACTTCCAATCTGACTCAGCGGATCTACTGTGTGGTGTGCCCCAAGGCTCTGTCCTGGGACCAGTCCTATTCTTACTCTATGTCCTCCCACTTGGCCACATTATCCGACAGTACAGTGATGTCTCCTATCATCTATTCGCGGATGACATCCAGATATACTGCTCCTTTAACTCCTCTGAGCCCCACAAACTGAGTTCCTTAATCAACTGCTTGTCAGAGCTGAAGCAGTGGCTAAATGATAACAGCCTCCAGCTGAACTCCAGCAAAACTGAGACCCTCATCATTGCCCCAGATAGTGCAATCCCAGGGATCAAACATCACCTTGGAGACCTGAGTTCCTCGGTAAAGACAAAACTGAGGAATCTGGGTGTCATCTTTGACCAGGACATGTCTTTAGAATTCTACTCCAAACACCTAGTCAAAAACTGTTTCTTCCACCTACGCAACATCTCCAAACTCAGATCTATGGTGTCCACAAATGAGCTCGAGATGATCGTTCACGCTTTCGTATCTTCTCGCTTAGACTACTGCAACAGCCTGTTTACATGCTTAAACAAGAAGGAGCTGGCCCGTCTACAGTTTGTCCAGAACTCTGCTGCCAGGCTTCTGACCCGCACAAACAGGAGAACCCACATCACTCCCATCCTTAAATCTCTCCACTGGCTCCCTGTTCTATATCGTCTTCATTTCAAAATTCTTGTGCTAACTTTCCGGGCCCTACATGGCCAGGCCCCTGCATACATTGCTTCCCTGATCCAGCCCTACAGCTCGACTCGTAGCTTGAGGTCTTCAGGACAGTACCTGCTGATGGTTCCACGGACCTGTTTTAGCACACGCGGTGACAGGTCTTTTAAAGCTGTGGCACCACGTCTATGGAATGACCTGCCTCTACACCTACGGTCCATGGACTCTGTAGAGAGCTTTAAAAAACACCTCAAAACCCTCCTGTTCAAAAAGGCTTTTTAGTCTCCCACCTGACCCAGGACCACCACAGACTGATTACACTCTATGTATTCATCATAACGTACTCCATGTGTCATCCCCCCCCCCCCCCCCAGTCTCTCTATATCTCTATCGCTCTCTCTTTTCTCCTCCTTTACTCTCTCTCTCTCTCTTTAACCCCAACTGGTCAAGGCAGACAGCCATCCTTCAGGAGTCTGGGTCTGCTCGAGGTTTCTGCCCGTTAAAGGGAAGTTTTTCCTCGCCACTGTCACCAATCACAAGTGTTTGCCCCTGAAGGATTCTGTTGGGTCTTTGTAAACTTAATTTGATTCTGATTTGAATTGATAAAGCACTTTGTGACTCTGTCTGTGAAAAGTGCTCTATAAATAAAATTTACTTTACTTACTTTACTTTACAAACAAACAAAAAATGCCCGCCCCCCCCATCCAAATCTGTCCATAACTTTTTGAGTTATCTTGCTAACAGACAAACAAAGAAACAAACACACAAACCCTGATGAAAACATAACCTCCACCGTTCCTTGGCAGAGGTAAATATGGAATTGAACATCAAACAATTAAAAAAAGTAATTGTAATACTTGTAAATCATTGGAATTGTGGTATTATTGTAATTTTGGGATGGATTAATTCCCCTAAAAGTTAACAGTTCCACTTGAATATCCTCATTTTAAATGCTAATCTCTTGGCCCCAATTAATCAGTCGATCTTTCATCTGTAACATTTGTAAATCACACACTGAACTTAGTTTGACTCATGGTGTCTTTGATTTGGTTGTTAACTAACATGGACTTCACCCAAATAAGATTTTTCCCATAAAACACATCAGGGGTACCACCACCAGCCCTTACATAACACAAGATATGGTGAGGATTCCCTGACAGGCAAAGTCTACTGACTGGCTTCCCCCATACTGTGATTAGTATTTGGTGTCATCGGAAACTGAGGCCAGGTGGTCGCATGGATGATGACAAGCTGTCTACTCACCCAAGATTTATTTTAGTGCTACATATTTCACAGGCAGTTCTCATTCTCTGACATATAGCATACACATATGTTGTTTTGAAGTTATGCTTTCAAAGAAATTCTGCTTTCAAAGCTCTGGACATATATGTAGAATTTTTTTTTCCATTTTTTAATTAGTCTTGTCCAGACTTGCATAACAACTGCAGGCCCAAATTAAATTCTCTTACACCTTGGTGCCGATGATGATATGTAGTGACTAATCAAATTATTAAAATCAAGTAATCCATCTACCTTTAACAATTGAAATGGTTGAAGGAGGTGTGCATTTGCAGTATACAGGTCCACAGAATTACCTCAGAAGTTAAATTTACAGGCACATACATTACCTTTTGGAAAAGTCAAAGTCATGCCCTCATGCTGCCAACACTTGTTTAGCAGGTTTCATGTTGGCTTCAATGCAGTTTTAAATTCTTGGCGCCTACGCTTGTACTTTCACAACAAACCTCAGAATCTCACCTACCCAGTAAACATGAAATGTGATTATGGAAAACAACACTTTTATCTCTTTCTATCATAGGCAGTGGATCATTTATACCCCCTTTCTTCTTCTCAGGTATTGCTCGCTTCTTGCTGTCTGATCTTTTTCAAGGCGGGGAGTTTCTTGCAATCAATCATCCAGCCCCTGTTAATCTGCCAAACCTCTGATCTAACAGCTCATATGGCAGATACTCATACATGCTGCCATTTTTGCATGTCATTTGCTAACTGGGATTTAAAGGCTTTGGCAAAGATGTAAACAACCACCATACTCTTTTTGATGTATGCAAAACTAAGCAGATTTTCCTTTTAAGGGCATTTTTGGTAGGCCAGTGTATATGTATAGTGTGTTAAAGCTGTCAGAAAGTCATTGTCACATAGTTGTACGGTTAGTTGAATGAGATCAGTAACAAGCCAGCGAGCAATGGCTTAGTGACGGTAATGTACTTTGATGATGAGGGTCATGGCATAACACAGATGTACCGTGTCTAAAAAAAAAACTGGAAATAGCATCCTAATGCCTCTCTGTGTCTGTTTGTGGTTGGTTGTTATTTTAAAAACTTGAACAGATACCAGAACAAGTGGTTTCCCTCTCTAAACAAGCAGTGAGAAAGACACTTGACATAGTGTATAGATGATGAAACAGTATAAGTGTATGTTGTTGAGGGAAAGGAACACCCTGCCAGCGTCTCATTTGAAGCCCAGGTATCAAAGCATGGCCCGGGCTTGGAGCCAGCAGCACTTCGGTGACCTTTTTCAATAATTCAGGTACTTACCCCGATCCAGAGGGGTTACTGTGAGGGCTATCGTTCTGCCTCATGGCCGGGACTTACCAACTACCACCATCTTTCAGTCATGGAAAGTATGACCAGTTTTAATCCTGAGACGCATACAGTAATCGCTCCACAGCTTACTTCTGATACTAAGTAGCCGTGAGCAATGTTTCAAAGGAGAAAGGAGACGTGGTTCCGTGGAGGATCCCATGCTAGGGAAACCAGTTGGACAAGACAGTAAGAGTGTGGTATTTGTCATTGAGAGGACACTGAGCGAGAAGTTGTTCCACTTGATGAGTGGTTGACCTGCTCTGAGTGGCCATGGCACAATCCTGGGCTTTTGCCAGCCACATTCCTCCCACCACCTCACTCCCTCTACCTCCCGTCCAGGCAGATTCTCATTAAATACCCTTTTGTTGCGGGATTACTGAGTTTATATTTAACCTCTGTTCTCACTCTCACTGGACTGTCGGAGTGTCATATCTGTGTCTGTCTGACATCTGAATCCTTTCAGTGTCTCAACACATTTTCAGTCTCTCTCTCTGTCTCACGTATCTCTTTATTCCAAGAGCGATGACTTCTTCTCCCTCTTTATAATGCAATATGTGTCTTTAGGCCAATCCAGGCTATTTTTTTCCTACTTCGATACCTACTTTTTTACCTCTGTGGAGTCTCTAGCTGCCATTCATGAGCAGAATCCAAGCACCCTGAGAATTATTGCCTCAGTGTCCTCATCATCGTTCTGCATTACATTAGTAATTTTTATATTTAGTTTTTCTGCTTGACTGCAGTCAGTGTATATTCATGTGTATGTACCTTTCATGCATTATTTGACTCTGCTGTGCTGTGGATGAGAAACACAGTGTTCCCATCCTACAGGGCATGAGAGGTCTGATTCGAGTGCAGCTATGGGATTTGGACACAGGGGAAATGCACTTTAGGATCCCGCGCTAATGGCAAAAACACTGTCAGGAGAAGGAGGTCAGTGGCCTTGAGACAAAGTCTATTTTGGGAGTTGGGATTTATTTGTGCTTGTGTGTGTTTAACCTTGGCCTTTTGTTTAGTAACACCGCTTAGTCATGCTTATGAAGTTTGACAAATGTTAGTTTCTGTGTTTTACAGGTACAGTAGGCAGGTTTCAATTACTCACACAGAGCCTGGTTCAATGGAGTCATAGCTTCAGGTAGGAACGGACCCTTCTGGTCTCCCACTCGTCTGCCACCTCTGAATCAGAGATGCCCACTGCTTCTCTTCTCCATCAGCAGTCTGTTCAATCTCCCTGTGTGCTCATTGTCTACCTCCCTGTGCGTTCCTGACTCAGTGTCAGGTGTGGTGTTAGTAGGCCAGGTTGTGTTGGTGTTGTATAAGTTCTGGAGAGCCAACTCGGTTATCTAGGCTGCTGTGTCCTATGCATGACTGTGGATACAAATATTCTCAGGAGGAGGTAAAAATGAGGTGTTCCCCTGAAGTCTGACATTAGCCATTTTTGCACAGTACTCACCTGGGGACCTGGTAATTTGTAACATTTGTGCAGGTTGTCTCAATGTCAACATGACATGTCCTAGTAAATAAAAGCAAAGATTCACCCACAATTTAGTATTTAGTATCAGCTACAGTCAAATGTATTAGATGATTGATTAGGTATTGTTGATTAAATTGAATTATTAATTTTTCTCCCTTAGTTTTCAGAGGATGTAGCTAATGTTTGGGTTCAATAATTTGCCCATTTTAGCATCAATGTGGCCCATTCTTATAGTCATATGTACATGAAGATATGGAAAAAGTGCCCAAAACATCTGAAAATCTACAAACAAACCTGGATGAAGGGAACTAGGGACCAACTGCAATCAAAATCTGGCGTAAGTCATTTTAGTCATTTTAGTTAATTTAGTTAGTTTTGATGCTCCACATTGATTTGACATACATTTGGTTTAAGTGGTAGGGAAAACCCTGTATTTTGATCACTGATTTTGAGTAATTTATTAATGAAGGAAAGTGAATGAAAATCAGAGATCTGTAAGTTGATTTACAGTCACTTGAAGACACTGGATGATGTCCCCCTAGCTTTTGGGAAGCACTTACTGACATTTTTCACAATTTCAGGATATTTTTCTATTAAACAGCAAATTGATTCATCAAAGCAATTATTAATATAAAATAATAATTAGCTAGTTGCAGCTGTTAAATCAACATATCTATGATAGGATTCTGTAAGATTTTCAGGTTGTTTTTTTAATTATTTTGCATCTTTATTTGATTTTTTCTTGGTTGTGAGTTATAGAGACTCTGCTAAATGAAAGTTCGAACTGCATTCATGATGCAAATTCAAGTCAGGCACATGTTGTACCACAGAATGGAAACCTATTTACATAAAGCAAAAGTTTATATCAATCAGAAAGAAATGTCAATTTCATTACTGGTATACTGTAATGGAATATTTTCCTTTTTTATTTAATTATTTTTAAGAGCAATTCTTAATTATTTTTCCTTGTTTATCATTCTTTTTCTTAATGTCGCATATAGTGATGATAATTCGGTTTGGTGTTTGTTGTCCGCCTTTTGGTGTTACAGCAATAGAGAACAAACAGAGAAACATAATAGCCAGTGTGAATAATACATAATTATAGCAATCCTTAACGAACACTGCTGACCTGTTACGTTCAGATTTAGGTGTCAGAACTCCTACATTTCAACGGTCTTTTTTTAACCACATCAAGTGAAAATGCATTCACGTGTTTTGGCCACAGTTATAGACCACCCTTTCACAGCACAAATGGCTTCAAGCTGCTTTGTTCCTTCCCACTCGGATAAATGCTATTCGTGTATCAAGCCTCTCCCACTATTTGTGGTGACAGTGTACCCTTAAGCAGCACAGTAGCAAACCATTACAGTGTAAACCACCTCTGATCCCTAAAAAAGGATAACCAGTGTCTGATATAAGCCAAGTCTCACATCCTGATGTATAATTTCATATTCGGCTAATGTTGTTATATAGCATTGTGACTTTTCATACTCAAATGAGATTTATTTGACAGAATTCGCCCTTCTTATGGTTTGAAGGTCTTCATTTTGTTTTAACCAGTCAGTCTTCCTTTTCAACATTACCTCATTCTGTTTCTAGTTCACTCCTCTCCATGTTTTTGTGCTGCTTTGCTCAAAATGTGCTGCATATCTCTGCTGTGTAGAAGAACATGTCCAAGTGACAGTCAAAACATACTGAGTGGCATTACCTCCAGACCAATTCTCACATGTCCATTAGTCCTGAACCTCATTTTCAGTTTCCTATCCAATACTAGGGGTGTAACGGTACAGAAAAATTTTGATTTGGTATGTTTTCGGTACAGGGGTCTTCGGTTCGATACATTTTTGGTACAGTTAAGGAGACCAGTGGGTGTGCTTCGTAACTACTGAAAACTGAACATGCTCTGAGTGGTGCGGGGCCGCTACTGAATGTACATAGAGGAAACCCTGCACATGGGTTCTACTTACGGCCACCCTGCTTTCCGAGTGTTTACGTTCTTCACCATGGCTACATGTATTTGTTGAGTACACCTCCGTATTGTGTCAAAGGCTCTGAACCGAATCGGTACAAACGAGTGCACCTTTACACCCCCTTCCAATACCATGTTTTCTAGGCTTTTAAGTAGGGGTTGGTGATAAGGCCAACAAATTCTATAGTATTTGTTTTAATTCAATATTATGATTCATAATTCATTCATTCTTTAATTTAAATGTTTTTCTGCCTACACTTTAGAACTCTAGATAAAACCTGAATCAAGGTTAGTTTTATTTTATTATGCAACACGATATCATATATTTGCAATTTCAACAAACAACAATTACAGAGAATAGCATTTCCAAGCGTGTCAGTGTGCATTATTGCTTAACCACTTAACCAGGAAAGGTTTCCAGAGGAGGCATTCAGAGGAGGCATTAATCAGTATTTTAGGATTTACTCATTTTTCACAAGCAAAAATGTCATTCTTCTAATGCATTCCATAGGGCTGCAACAATGAATCAATGAAACTGATCCAAATCAATTCTTAAAGGAGCTGGCAATGAATTTGGCAGTCGATTTGTTGGGTCTTGAGCATGTTAGTATTGAGGCATGCCTGTACGCTGTGTAGTGTAGAGCAGCATGGCTGAGGCTTCGGATGCTGGGCCAGATTTTTAAACCTAGGTTTAGAATTGAGTCTTTTGTGTTTATCCGATGAATTGATTAGTTATTAAAGTAATCTACAGATTAATCAATTATTAAAATTATTGTTAGTTGCAGCTCTAGCATTCCATGTATTTGCCAGCCCTGTATGCGTCATTTCTTAGAGAAAATAAATACTGTCCAGATTTGTTCTAATGCAATGGCAGATTCAGAAAACTGTTCCACATCAGCAGCATCCATCTTGGTTGTTTACAAAAGTGACTCAACAACACTCATATCAGATGAGCATTCTGATTTGTCTAGACTGATTAATCTGGGAGGAAATAGTTTGGGAGCAGGGCCAGACTGAGCTGAGAGAACAAATGAACCATATGCTCTCAGGCAGGTGCATCTGGATCACATGGTAATACAGAACATGATTTATGACTCAATGAAATACAGAAGAGCACAATATGAAATAATGGATGCTTTTTTTCTAATCTCATTGTCTCTTTCCCTAGTTTTGTTTTAGCTTGTTCAGCAAATCATATATGGATGACCTACAAATTTCAGGTGTTGCACAGACATATGTACAGATCTACACCACCCACTTTTGTCTTTGTGCTGCATATAAATACTATCTGGCATTTAATGAAAGACATAGGAAATGTGTGGGTGTGTATGTTCTGATGCAGCCTTTGAGCAGCAGATGAGACTGCAGTACTTTTCCACTTGAGATTATTCAGCTGTCCTCTTCTCTTTCCATCTCTCAGGGGGCCGCAGGTGTTATTTAGTCAGGCCGCCTGCTGGACCAAGGCCAAGCGATCCCATCAGCACCCACTCACAAACCATCACCAGGCCCCGTGCCCCAGAACCCAAGGGTGTCAGCGTCCTCACTGCCAACTCTGCTTTTCAATCACCTGCCTCTCCTCTTCTGCAACAGTGCCCTAAATCAGGAGACACAGAGACAGTGAGGGAGTTGAGAAGGTACCTGCATTTGAACACAAATGAAGGGTTACATGTTAATTGCAGAGGTATTACAAGACTGGGTAAGGACAGAGCACGGAGCATGACAAAATATTCTCACAGAAATGATGGTACTAAAATTACATCTAGATAAAAAACAAAAAGCAGTATTTAAATTCTAACATGCTTTGAACACATCATATGACTGCATAAGGCTGAAAACACAATGAGACACAAATGATCACAAATAGCTCGAACAAGCAATATTTTGTGGAAGCAATGTTTTACTGCACTACAGCTCACAGCAGAGGCAACAAGGTCAGACATGGCAGTTTTTCAGAATTCAAGTTGAATTAACAGCTGGTAGGCAAAGCTGATGTCTTTTTTAATTCCTGAATAGATCATGTGACAGAGACGTGATGAGTCAGAGGACAGCAAATGCAGGCGTCTGGGTCTCTGTTGTTGTCCTTCCACATAAACACAACCCCACAGTTTCTAAAATAAACAGGGTCAACAGCAGTTTCAAAATTCTCCATTTTTATGGATGGTGCTGGAGTAGAGTGGATGATGGATATGAATGTGACAGAGCATACAGTGTGTTTTAAAACCAAAAAATATTGGTGTGGACATAGCCTTGGAGCATCTTCTCCAAGACTGATCCGTTCTTGGAGAAAGATGTAAGTTGTCATGTACTGGGAATGTTATTTACATGTATGTGATTGATGAGCACGTTTGAGGGATGAAGTGCGCATTATAGTGGATAAAAGCTGCTATTTGAGGGGAGAGTGAGGACTGGATGTTGACTTGACAAAGGGATAGAAACGAGGGCTGCATTAGTGCAGCAGAGGGTGCAGATTTTGTCTGAAGGGGTGGGGGTGGGGGTCTTCAGAGGGGGATACGGCCTGTAATCCCCTGACATGTGCACTCTTCATCACGTGCAAACACAAGCACTGCAGTGCAGAGCTGTCAGTGGCACAGAAACACACTGCATTGCTGCCAACAAGCCCACGCAGCTTTGTATCTGCAGCCGACGTCCCTGCCCACACAGTCTGTAAGCACGCTATGCTTTTTCATCATAGAAGCCCCCCCCCGACTTCACACCTGTACTACAGTGGGGCTTTATGTCTGTTCCCTCCATCCCTCCCTCACCCTGCTGAGAAAGACTTTCAAACACCACACCAAGCCTCCAACACTAAATCCAGGCCACTGTAAATGGTGTTTCTTTTGATATGAGTGGGAAGACACAGTAATTATGACAAATGTGGGCTCTTGACCTTGTTACATGGTTTCCAATACATATTCCATTAAGCCTGCACAATATGAGGAAGATCTGCAACATGCAATAACATTGACAGTATGAATTGTGATGTATAACAAACTACCATTAAATGGATACTAGCACATTGATGTGTCGGGAACCACGGGTTCTAGATCCTCTGATCCAGTTCATTCCTTTACTTTACTTTTTTGGTAAACTCCACTGGCATTTTTCAGTTAACCTCTCAGCTGGCATGTCCATTTCTGGACATGAAATTTGACACCGTGGCAACATGGCCCTATTGTTTATATGTTGCTAAGTAACCCACTTCAAGGATGATTCTATGATTCTGGGCATTTATAAAGCTATTGTCTTCCAAAATTACTAGTGTCTCCAAAAATATTGGTCCTATCAACTTGTCATTTTCACTAGTCTCTTCTTTGACCAAAAATACATAACTATGCCAAACTGTAGCAGTCAGCTCTGTACGGATTTTGTGTGATGCCTGAGACACACACACAGAGTCCACTTCCCTCTTATACTATAGATGAGTCAACCTGAGGGCAAAATGGGATTTTAGGTGATTGGCTAAATGTTTACAGGGTGAGTTTGAATAAAATTATTTTTCTCTATGTCTCTATGTTTTCTAATACCATTATCTGGCAAAAGATATTACTTAAATATTACTGGCTTGTTTGTGTAGACTTTGGACATTTTATTACATATATAATTCATAACTAGTATAACTGGTATGGTATAGGTATATAGACAATAATTTTTCTCTCTGTATGATATATGATCAATAATGCCAAATGTATGGTTAGTTGGTTCATTATAAATGTCCAATCATTATTTTGTCCCAGTCCTGTGTCAGAGTTGTATGAACCAGATGGATATTTATGGTGTTAAACTTTTCTTTATGTACATGTCAAACATTCTGCAAACAGCAGAACATATAAAAAATCTAGTGGTAAAATATTTATCGTAGTAAATGTTTGTTCACCATCAAATATGCTTCAGTAAAATGAACTAAGACAAAACATTAAACCATTTTTAATTGTTTTGGCATAATGTGTAAGCAAAATCAGGATAGTCACGGATTCTGTATATGTAAAAACATCTCTTCTGTAGTAATATATGGATTTATTCAGTGCAAATCTGTTGATGGTGACTCACCCACGATAATGTTTTCCATCTGGTAACACTGCAGGGCACCACTGTATTTATTTAACATTCAGTCATTTGACAGGTGACAGATTAAACCAGTTTTATGTTTGTTGTTCTGAAATGCTCTGTGTAGATGCAGTCTGGCTCTCAAAACAAACTCACGGCTCCTTTTTTCACATCCCGTCCACCAAATTAACTTCACTAACTAGCAGGTACTCGATTTGGACTGAGTATCTGTGCATAAATGCGAGGTCAGTTTGCACCGAGCCTCTAAGTGTCTGTAACTGTATGCTGTCTTAGAGACTTAGCTTACCATATTAAGTTTATGCACGTGCATGAGCTTTTTCCAAGGATTAATATTCATCTGGTGAGCAGCCGGCGGCGCTCAGACTGTTTGCCTTCTTCATGCTGTGTTGATTTATAATATTAGGTGTCTGCAGCAAGGCGGCTGCTTGTCTTCCCAAGAATGATCCTATTTCTTTGAATATGATGTTACTGTATCCCGTTTCAAGCCATGGCTACACATTTCCTTCAGTGTGTTCCATATATGTCACTCATTTTCTCAACACTCCCTCCTTCCTCCTTCCTTGTTCCTTCATCCTTCATCTCTTGGTCTTAGCTCAGCCAGTTTGTCTTTACACGCTTATCTTTGTCTTCATGCCTTTTTGTTATCTGAAGCGCCCGGCCCTGATTCATGCTTGTGAAGATATAAACTTAGATACACTTTAAGAATGTGCTGTCACCATTGCCTTTTTGGGTATGAAATAGCTCCATCCAATTTTTGTTTGGCTACACAGAACAGGGCAAGTGTCTGGAGAGGGCCATGGTCTGAGGAGTCAGACTGAGGTCATGCCATTGTGTTTATGTCAGTGCCTGGGTTTTAAATAGTATGCGATAAAGTGCATGAGTGCTGTTATTTACGTGCAGGAGGTGAGTGTGTTTATATTTGGTGTGAGAGATGTGCCAACGTGCTAAGGGACGTGTGGAGACCTCCATCCTGTCACCACGTCGGGTTCTGGATGGTGGTAGTTGACACACTTTGCAGGTCAGGAAATGTCAAGGATGCATCAACATTTGCCAACACAAATGTGTACACAAATGCTCTCAATACACCCTAAATGCTAAATATAAAATTACAATGTGATCCACAAGTGTCAATACGATAAGAAAGAGGTCTGTTTGGATTAATCTGCAGTCTGACATTGCTCAAATTCCACTGCACACACTCCTTAATAGACAGAGTATTAAAGTGGGTTTCCCCCTTATCTAAAGGGATCAGTCTGAGGCTATATTCACACAGTACTAGTACAACCTTCTACATAGAAACCAATACATTCTGGCTGTTGTTGTGGATTTACATAACGGAAACTGGTGTAGGCTTAGCAATGGGTAGCCAACATCCACAAATGACAGTGTCCCAGAATAAAACAGACTCTAATTTAAACTTCACATGCTGATGGGTTTCCTTGGTGCACCTTTAAAGGGGTCATATTTTGCTAAACCCACTTTTATTAGTCTTTGGTACATTTATTTGTGTATTTGGGGACTCTAATAGTTCAAAATGTTTGCATTTGAACCCTCCAGCTGCTGCAAAGCTATCTTTATATTCATTCTGGCAAAAATCGAGTGGATTTCTTCAACACGTTTTAATTCCTGCTTAATTTGTTAAGTTTTATAACTAGTTACATCACGACATTTGCACATCTAAGGTCAAGACTTCCGACAAACATTTCCCAGAGTACGCCGTAATTGTTTGTCAGCAGCAGCGGTTGTACTCTATACTGAAATTACGTCCAAATTTCGAGCTGATTACCTAAAATGTTCAGTTGTTGGTTTTATTAATGAACAAAAGTGACTGAACAGAACTGAGCGCACAGTCAACAACCTGGAGGGGGTGGGGCGTGAAGTGGCTCCTTTTCATTTAAAGGGCCAGCACTCAAAACGTCCTTTCTGGTGTCATAACTCAAAAATAGGTTTGAAGAGGGACCTGTGGAGTTTAATTAATGAAGAATTCAAACCCAAGCATAGCATTTACAGTTTATGTAGACCACAAGGAAATGTTTTAAAATACATAATTCCATTTTAAAAAAGCAAAATGTCACTCCTTTAAGAGAATCTGTGGCTTTCAACAGTTTTCACATTGATTTTTTTTCCTAAGGAATACACAAGGAATGTACAAGTTCATTAATGTGTTCACAATTCTATGAGTGATGAATAGTCTGCCTTTATCCACAAAATCAAACACTTTGATTTATTAGTGTCTTAGTCTGAAGAAATTAAGAGATTAATGCAATCAAATAATAGTGATAATAATGAAACCACATTAATATCATGTGAACCATTTTATCATCATAATGGCTTGCCAAAGTAAAGAACTGAGATGTGAATGTAGTTCAATATGTTATAGAAATATTGAAAAAAAAGTTAATATCACACATTGTAAGATTCAGATAATATTCATGATTAATATTAATGTCTGTTTCATTTCTTTAACTTCCTCTTATATGATTCATTTAACAGTTTTTTTCATATTAAAATATTCACTCTATTTCTGTCATATATCATAGTGCTACTTTGGTGTCTGCAGTACCATTTATATTCATATTTTAAGCTTGTTTCAGGTCATATTATAGCAAATGCTGCTTAATTTTTACTTGGTTGCAAAATTTTCCTTGTAGTGTTTGGAGACATTTTTTATGAATCAACACTTCCTGGTGTAAAGACTCAGTACAAGTATCCTTATGTGGTGTAATTCGGGAGTCAATTACGCAAACTTGTATTTCCTGTCATTGTGTGCTTAGTTTGACTTTGATGACTTGCGTGTACAGTATTGTGCAGAAGTCCTCGGCCAACATTAGGTTTGTTTGTTTAGTAAAGTTCTAGTGATTTCTCAGTTTCTGTATTAAAAACAGAAAACACAGCTTCTATAAACTACACAAGTAATAATTAGTGTGACCTCCCTTTGCACTTAACATGCCTTTAAGCCTTTTGTTCAGACAATATCAGATTATTGCATTGTCTTTTTAATATTGTGCACATATTCCTGTATTTCCTAGTTGTATGTGAAGAAAAGACAATGAGAAATAAATACAGCACAGAAGGGCTGAAGTGCTGCTGGTTGTTATATTTCCTCTAATGCAATGTCTTTAACCCTTTATAGGCCACTCAGAAATACTCTGAAATTCAAAATTTCAGGCTTAATGTGTTATTGGAGGACATAACAAGACTTTATTAGTTTTGTGAAATTAAAAAAAAAATTATTATGTAGAAAATCAAGGTTAATGAAGTTACCATATTTAGTTCCTTTCCCATAAGTGGCAAAAAAAAAAATCAAAGAAGTACATATAAAACATATAAGAAAAACACATGTAAGGTAAAAGGAATATGTATTTTAGAACATTAGATTAACATAAGTGCTGACACCTGTCCACATCCACATTATCCCTTTGAACATCATTCCTCACGTTAGTACCATTACTTCATGGTACCTAACAAAGCAGGTACACTCAGGGTGTTTTCACACTGGGTATCCGGATCTGTGCCATACCTGGATATGCTCACACCTTTCCCTCAGACGTTGCATTCACAAGCACGTATCGTGGCCCATGCCCAAATATGAGTGGGTGTTACAGGGCCGAAACAGTAGGTGGCGGTGTGGAAGGAATTCTGTGGCTATCCAACAAACAGAAGTCAGAAGAAGACAAACCCTTATGTCATCAACCAAGCAAGTGTTCTGTTTGTTTGTCTACAATGGTGGCTTTACTTTTCTATCTGTTAGCCTGTTGGAGGCAAAGTGAAGAAGACCTTCTTTGTCCCTGATACATCACCGAGCAGTTTGGTCGGTAAGGTGGTCCAGTGCCGCGTGGATCCAAGACTTTTTCAGGAGACAACAGGAGCGCCATCAATGGTCTCGTGGTGATTAAGCCACATCCGTTGTCAGAGTGGTGATTAGATCACGTCCGTTCTTGGGCACGGATCGCTTTCACACTGCAACGTACCGTACTGGAGTCCACGCTGTCTGTACCCAGGACTACCTTCTCCGCTGGACTCCGGTACGGTACTCGTGCACAGAACGTTTGCATTCACACTGATAAAATTAAGCGGACTTTGGGGTCCAACGTACTTGGATACGGACTTGGGTACGCAGTGTGACAACGCCCTCACTGTTCATGCAGAGATGGGGTGGCCCTTACAGACCCTGTAGACCACATTGGACCTCACATTGTTGACTCACTGTTCTCACTGTATCTGTTGCTGTCAATGTCTTGTAACATATGTGGAAATGACCAAAAATAGTCACTTGCCCAATAAGGGGTTAAATAGAGCTGGTTTTAAATTCCACCCACAATGCATGAAAACATGAACAGATCTCCTGACAGTCCACTGGGATGTCAGTGGTGCTGCTTATAAAGTCATGGACACAGTGATGAGTGTTGTTGACGTACAGCTATGTTAAAGGCTCTATCTATAGGATTAACAGAGCACACACAGCACCGGTACAACAGAGTTGGAGTCTGACACTCTGCTCGTGACACTGATACGTCCACGTGTATCACTTCACACTAAATGTAACCCAACACGGAGCTCCCTGCCAACAACAAAGAGATTGTAATGGACATGAGTAGCTGACCTCAGCCTTACCTGCCCACAGACATCGAAGGGAAATACTTTTACTTCACTAACCGTTTCCATTTTATGCTGCTTTCACACCCAGAGGCAACTCGCACAGCTTTATTGCTTTTTCACATTACAGTTCTCAGACCTTAAAACTCTCCTACTCGGTAACCTAAATAAACTCTTTAAAACCCTCTTGGATTAACAGGCAAATGCATTGTCCTAAAGCTAAAAACTGGCCTGGTTTCTGAGCTCATGAATAGTTGGGTTTTTAGAGATACACACTGACACTAAAAACCTGTCATGATCTTATGGGATATGATGCATTGCTGTAGATTAAACAAGCAGCAGTACAAAAAGTAGCTCAAATTATCTCACGCCTAAACACTTACAGAAGGAAAATGCAACATACACAGCAATATGAATAAAAACCTTTGTACTAAAACCATGACAGGGACAATTATACTCCAATATAACTACTTTTACTTTTCATACTTTAACAACTTTTTTTCTGATTTGGCTTTTGACCAAATATTATTGATTAGTGGTATACTTTATTTTGCATTGTGTCTTATATTATTGTTTAATAAAGTACAACTAGATTATTATAATGGTTTTACCCCTAACGCCACCACCACTACTGCTGGATCTTCTTGGTGTTTTGGCGATAACTAGGACAGATTTGGTTTGCTTTTTCTTCTGTGATAACCCACATAGGGGACCCCTAGTGGAAGAACCCTATCGATTTCAGCTTCTCTATGAGTATTATAAGTCATCCACATGGGGGCGTTTTAGTTGAAAATCAGTTTTTTGGCCATAAATCACTTAATAATAGGCTGATTGAGGTCAAATTTGGTTCATATTGATTGTCTTCCAAATGTCCATTTTCTGGTCTACCATCCAGAGTACATATGGTGTCATTTTTATTCACTAGGCAGAGTTTTGAGGGGAAAAGTTGGTTCTCTGACCATTATTCTGCCACTATCAGGTCGATGTAGCTCAAATTGAATTCATATCGATTGTCTAACAATTCTCTTTCTTCATGCAACTACCTTGAGTTTACATGATGTCATATTGGACACCAGGTTGTGTGTTCATTCCAAATGGTTGGGGGAGCTTCGTTTGAGCTTCTGTATGCCAATTTGCTTGCAGAGGGGCATTCCATGATAATAAGGATCATCTCATGTTTGATAATGTTCTGAAAATATCAAATGAACAGTTATGGGTATTTCTATACAATGTCACATTTCATATTAAATCTATCCACATTCTGCTTTCTGAATAACAATTAAGTTGGTATCTTTTGCATATTGTGTTGTTTATTTGCTTTATTATATAGCAGAGGATTGGGGGGATTTCAGGGATATACCCTTACTGTTGGCCCCCCACAGTGTAAACCTCATTTATCACCATTTATTATACATTACCCTCTGCCTTTTGTATTTTTTTTTTTTTTTGTGAAAAGCAGGTATTTTCCTATATTTTATTTACTAATTAAATAGATGTTCCTTAAACACAGATTAGATTAATCAAAGGTTATTATGTCAAAACAAATAAAACTGAAGAAAAAGTAACTTTTTCAGCAACATATATGATTAATTGAACATAGAAACAGCTGTCTACAACTACTGTCAAACTACATGAGTTTTCGTAGTGAGGGTTGCAGAAAATTATTTCCACATTCACTTTGGACAAGTCATCAAACTTAAATAACATAGTTTAAGATAAGATATGACTTTATTGATCCCACCATAGCCTACAGCAGCAAAATACAGGAAGCAAAGTGCTTTAGTGCCTGATTCTGTTTTTAGCCTTATTAGATGAATTCTATATTTACGTTTTATTGTAATTCATGTGATCTGAGAGGACCCCAGACTTCTGCATCTACTTCTTGCCTCTGTTGTCATTATATCACAGACAATCTTCTCTTGATGCCCCAATTTTAGCTAATCGCTAGTATTTCCAGACAAGATTAAATACGTGACTGCCAGCTGCAGTTTGTAACCTCTTAACTGACTTGTATGTCTTATGTAAGGACATAGATGACACTTTTTCCAGGACACAGGCTTTTACATCACTTTGTTCCTGAATCTGAAACGTGCTGTTTCTTGTTCTGTTCATGAAAAGCGGCCTCCCATCTGAATGTCTCCAGCTGCACACACAGATATTGTTTTTTTTTTTTTTTTTTGTGGTGACCATAACATCGTTGGTTTTCTTCAGAGTGGAACTGCAGATTTGGTTTTTGCATGATGTGTATGAGGGGCAGTCGGCCAGTTCGCAGCCACCAGAGAGAAAAGACTGATCTGCCATCCTATCTGTACGGCTTCCCAGAAACTGAACTGATCATCACGGGTTAGCCAATGACTTTTGACCCTTTCAGCTGCACAGGAAGACTACGGCCAAATGACAATGGAAGTAATCCAACCAAACCAAGCCAAAATGATTTAGGGTGTGCTGGTTTAATGTTACTGTAATGCACGCGCCTCCTTCTATATATTATGAAAGCACTGGTTTATAAACACAGAACATGAGACCACATCAATCTTTCTTTGGGAATTCGTTGCCTGCAGTTGAATGTTCGCAGTAGCAACAGTAAAAGCACAGTGCGCCTGAGGCGTTCAGTAGTACGAGGACATGTTAGCAGGTCTGTGTCAGCCAAAGCAAAGACTGGCGAACTGCATTGTGTCAATGGACTGAAGCCAGCTGAGTCCTCGTCTAATGATTCTGAGAAGCACAGACAGTTTAAGCGCCTAAAGCCAGGAAGTGTGTGACGTCCACATTCCCAGATCCTGTCCAGTGTTGCTGAGCTTTACAGCTTCATTAGTCGCTTAATTCAATGACTCACTACCCACTTGCACAGAACTACTGGATTACCAGATACTAATGTAGTCTTTCCTTATACAGTCTGACCAAGCCACTGTCAGTCTCATTGTTTTAATTCAAGTCGTAAAACACCAACAGGCTTTTTCAGAGCCAGATAACAGATGTGTGGAACACAAATTTTTTTTGGGCAGTAAACACTTAAATCTTGCCAAATTTTCCAACATAAAACTTTGCTGAAATAACTTTAAGTTAGCTGTCAAATCCAAGAGAGACTTAACTTGTCAATGATATTTTAACAGTAGTTATTCACAGTTTGCACATTGAACTGGGGGATTAAAGCATTAATTAAAAGTAAATAAACGAGTCATCTTTTCTCGTTTCTGTGTTGATATGATATCATGGGATGTCTAAATTGGATATTGACCAGGACTAAGGATTCCCATTTTTTATTATATATTCACATTTTTCTTGTCTAGGAAAAAAGGGTGTAGGTTTTAAGTTTGTTGTCAGCTACAAAATGCTGCAGTGTCTTACTTATTATTTAGTATTTAATATTTTGGACTTTTAGGGTTAGGTTTTAGGTTTATTGTACATTTCCCGTTAAAGCACTTTCAGAATATTTCAGTGTTTTTAATAATTTAATTAGTATCACTCTATACCTTGGTGTTGAACATTCATTTTGTCATCATAAATGATCCAATTGAAATGTTTTGAAACTGCTTGATGAATATTTGTAATGTGCTGACTCAGGAGATGTTCTTAAAGCAGTCATCATTTTTGTATGGACCGATACAGACATTCTGATTGATTGATGTATTTATTTCAAATACAAATGTCAAACAGAAGAAAATAAATAAACAAACACTTAACATAAGACATATAATACATATTTGAAAAGGAGTGAAAAGAAGCATAACTTATAAACTCCCACCCTTTCTCCTTAAATAATTAATAACACTAATAATTTTCCTAGTTTGAACTATCATTTCTATCATGAGAAACATTAGTGGCCATGTCAACCAGTTGTAGGATACTGTAAGAATGTGAATATTGGATCATTGGTCCATCCCTACAAAAGACCAGCATGGTTTCAGACAAAGTGCCTCCTCAGCATCTATGTAGTTGACCATTGTTCTGTTCTGCTCTGGTCCTCTTGTGGGGCCACATAATTGGGTAGTTAATGTGAGGCAGTTTGTTACCAGGAGGAGTTTGGTTTCCACTCGAACAAAGTCTGTCTGTCCCCACACTCCGAGCACTTAAAGCTTTAATCCCGGCCGCCTCTTGACTCTGTGCTTCCTCCATTAGGCCTCACTTTCCACACACATCCTCCTTATCAGTCACTGCTTTTTCACTGTCCTGCACATACCTTCTACGCATGTATTTTAAAGGTCAGAATATCTGCCAGGAGAAAAGTCTGTCTAAAGAATGTAAATGCCTCCTCTCTCTGCACTCATTTATCTAACATTACATCCGCCTTCATCAGTTTTAGCATTTTTACTTCCCTGTAAATGAAGACAGCAGACAGGAAACAGTTTGAGGATGGGTGTGCGTGAGGATAGAGTGACCTCAATACTGACGTCCCCCAACAATTGCTCAGAATGACGGAGCACCCGGTTGTCATAATGGCACGCGCGCCCTACATCTATCTGTCAAAGCAGAGTTTCCCTTGTATGGTATGAATCTACAGGCATCGCTGCACGCATCACTATAAATACACAGTCTTAATCATACTTTTGAGGTCGGAACTTTAGTCACACTTTGGCTGAAAGCCTTCAAACTAAGTTTTTCACAACTTCGACAGTTCATTTTAGGATATACAAAGCAACAAAAGTAGCAGAAGTTTTTACAATTGAATTATGGATTAGGTTATCATTCAGCAGGTGTATGAGTTGCAAAGCTTTAAAAAACTATAACAGAAGATTTTGTAACAACTGATACATAATATTGACCATAAATACAGACATATTTATATATTTCCATATATATTTCCATATTTATTCCCGCTGTTAACCTTTTAAAGACCTACAGCTGTTTTTGTATTGACTTCCTTGCTTCTCTATATTTAAACTTTCCTAAACGGCTTATCACCAGAGTAAATTCAAAGGTTATTATAACAGAATGGAGAACATGAAGAACAAGTGTCTTTTTCAGCAAAATATATCATTAATCTGAACAGAAAAAACTACACTATTTCATTTGTTCAACTCGATGGGTTTTACTAGTGAATCAGCGTTGCATAAACTGATTGTGTTCCACGTTCACTACCGAGTCTCTGAACCTCCAAATAAGACATTGATACCACCAAAAAAACTGAGAAACTAAATTTTATCACAATTATTTCAATATATTGATATGATTAGTGGTTCAGAAGTTATTAATCATTTTAGATGTGTAGATGCGTTCTTGGTTGTCTAGGATTATTCCTCTGGGGACTTTTCTTACGCAACAAAAATTCAGAATGCAACTCTTTGCTTGTATTATATTAACAGGAAATACAAAAATCTGAATCAGAATACTTTATTAATCCAAGGGGGAAATTATTTGGTGCTACAGTGGCTTCTTTTGAGTGAATAAAAAGTAGCTGGAAAGAAATGATCAATACACAGAAACAGAAAAAAACATTTTTAACATCACAAATTTCTGGTGACCCCAGACATTCAAAATGGAGGCATTTTTTTTCCTAAAATAAATTTGGTTTGATCATGCAATAGTTTGCTATACTATGTTGCAAATAAATGTTAATTTAGATGACATTTAGTCAATATAATGTGTATTCTTATGGACAGAGGCAGAAAAGCCAGGTTGAGATTACTGCACAAAGTGAGAATTTTTTTTTCCTTGGTCAGGATATGTACAGTCAGTCCAGCTTGTATTTACAAGGCTGACAATTAATACTGAAAAAACAATAATTCAAACTATGAATTATGAAAGAGCTGCAGCATCTGAAACTGACCACAATGAACATTTCAAAGATAAACAGTACCACAGTGCTTCAGTTTCAGCTTCAGAGTTTGTCAAGTCTTTTATGTTTTGGGATTGTGTCTCTCAACTCACCATATATTTCTTATTAGAAAGTTTTTTTTTTTTGTTTTTTTTTAATCAATTACTAGAATTTCAGGCGACCCTATTTGAATTCCAGGCAACCCCACATGGGGTCCCGACCCCAAGGTTGAAAAACGCTGTACTAGACAATATACTCTCAATATGATAAATTAAAGAAATAATAAGTGTGCAAAAATATAGTTGTGTGTAATTCTAATTATGTGGTTCTAGGGCGTGGTTCCGTGGTGCGTTTAGGTGGAATCAGTCTGTCACTGAAGGTGCCCCTGTGACTGACCTCCACATCATGGAGTGGAGTCGCCACTTCCTGCTTAATGTCACTGAATAACCGCCATATCCTACACCCTCCAAACTGCAAACAGCACCATCACCCTCCAGAAATCTGAAGTCTTCACCATCATTGCCTTGCTGCAGTCAGTCAGTCAGTCGGTCAGTCAGTGAGTCAGTCAAGTGTCCAGATGTGTTCACATGTGCGTTAAATTGAAGAGAAGGCAGACAGACAGTCGATTAACGTCTGCTACGCTTGTGTCTTTGCAGTTATTGGCTGGTATTGACCCTAGGATTTGACCTGTGTGCTCAGTTGTGTGACATTGGTGTCTGTGTCGCCAGTCTGCGACACCGGCCAGTAGATTGTTTCCCCAATGTGTGATCCCCTGTTTGTTTGTCTCGTGTATTTGGCAAAGGAGCGGACTTTGCTTTATAAATAGCTTCTCAGCAGCCTGAATTGCCAACAGCAAGTGGTATTTTTAGTAGAGGCTTAGGTGTTTGGTGACCGGTGAGGATTTGGTTTCTGGGTTTATCTGGTGTGATGTGACGTGAGGTGATCAGTCTGGAAAAATAACCCTTGAGAATCACCACTCAGGTGAGATCAGTCTTTTTTCCACTGTGGTTGCCCAGGTGTCTGGGCAGCAGAGGTAAAGAGTGTGGGTTTGTGTTTACCTGTCGTTTAGTTGTTGAGCATGTGTTGCTATGTTGTATGTCGTCTGTGTGAGTAAGTCGTCTTTTTGGCTATTCAATGTGCGTGTGCATGAATATGATCCGATATTTATGAACATGTTTCCCCTTGACTTTGTAAATCACTCCAAGTAAATCCAGACGTGTGCCACCTCATTCAGATTATTTGACTCATCCTAAATCTTTTAAGGCTCTTGCAGGAGATAAGGTCGACAGCCCAAAAACAAACAGCAAAGTAGTTCCTCAGATAGGTGAAGTGTTGAGAGAGCCGTGTTGTTTGTGGAAATAGAATATTTGCAGTTTGCATAATTCTGCTGAAATTCATACACATTCTTTTTAAGATCTAGTCTTCAATAAACACAAAAGAAACTGGACGGTCAGGGTAATTTAATTAATTATAGTAGAAATTAAGGAGCATTATTTATTTTATGTTGTTGCTGTCATCCATGAAAAACACATTGTAACACCCTTCTTTGTATCTTTTTACAGCTGCTTTAACTGCATCAAACCCTCATAATGTACCCAGGAAATGACCTCTTTTTATTTTTATTTAACCTTCATTTAACCAGGTTGGTCCCATTAATTTGAAGGATGTCTCTTTCAAGGGAGACCTGGCCAAGACAGCAGCAATACAGTCACATAATTACACTTTTACAATAATAAAAGCATTTGAAAACAGAAAAAAACATGCAGTCAGTCGAAACATTTACAGACCAACAGCCTTGATTCCAGAGTTTTAACGCTCTCTTTAAAATCATCATTTACTGATGATCATTTTACCTGCTCTTTGTCTTTATATTTGAACTATTTTTGGTATATATTTTACTTTTTTTTTCCGTTTTAAATAAATGGGACAGAAATCAGTTTTTCATGGTTGACCACAATGAAAACCTGAACACCTGCATCAACAACGAGGAACTGTGTTGGTATTATAGGTCCTCAGCGAGACTTACTGTCATGTGAAGTGCTCAAAGTGATTAAACTGTTTGTACAGTTTGTGTAACATTTGGCGTTGTGGTCCCTTACAGTCAATAAGTCATGTAAGCAAACTTGTCAACATAGAATATGTTATGTAAAAGTGGGGGAAAAAACGCACAGTTTAATGAATAACTTTACATTTCTGGTTCTGAGGATACATTTTAGAAGCCTTTTTAAACCAACTGAATTGTTGATGTAGATCTGTCTGCATCAAGATGAATAAACACACTGAATTCAGTTTGTCAGTGTGACCTTCAAATACCCCTATATCTTCTGTTTAACATCCAAATATCACTCAGCACTTCTACATTAGCCTCCTCCTTCGCTGTCCACATCCACACAAGGAAAAAGTCAAACCCACCCGCCCTTTCCTTCCTGGATATCAACGCCCCCCCGCCCCCCACCCCTCCCCCACCCAGCTGCAGTCACCCTGTTCTCGAGTGTTCTTAATACCAACAGATCTGCTGATCACATTTCTGGGATACCTTGAACGTGCTGTTAAGCCTTACGGAGGTGTTGTCGCTCAGTTTAATGAGGCATCAACTTCTGCGGCATACCTCCCTGTCACCTTGTTCCTTTTGTAGTATTTCCATAGTATATTTATATAAACTGAGAGATTAGGCCTTTTGATCTTGGTGAATGTGGCGTTGATCACGTTGAGTGTGTTGAGACAGGTGTCTGCGTGACTTTGATTCCAATTAAGGCTGAATGTGGGGCGGAGTATAACGCTCAGCTGAGAAATATCACGTACAATTAAACATCATCTGTTGACATCTTCTTGCAGGGTTCATATTTAACCTTACATCAGTCTTGACTGTATCACCCAAAACTGATGTACAGTTTACATTTAAACTTACAGCAGTTTGTAGAGGTCAGTGATGTGGTCCAAATGTTCTATCACGGTAATGCAATTTAATGTCATATCACAGTAAAGATACTACATTAGAAATAAATATTAGACAACCTGTGATTAATGACACAGTCCTTCAAATTACCATTTAATATTCTGTTTTTGGAATAGTAACTTTATAAGATGGATTTATGTATGTTTATCAGATGATCTTTATTTATGTTACTTATTGAGCAAATTGGGTTTTTGTTGTTACAGCTTCATTAATTAGTTCGGAAAGGTAATCATTCATGTGTTTAGTCAGTGTTTGGCCCCACATTGATGGCTTTACAAGTTAGTCATGACCAATGTTGACTTTTTACTACTTTATACATTCGAGACTGATCTCATGAAACAGCGTTACATGTCATGCCAGTTCTTACCACATTTGGCGTGCTATACAAATGCATTCTCAACCTTTCAGGTGTTATTCAACACCATTTGATTGCATGTCAATTTACGACAAGATCTCCGGTTCACAGAACTGTAACCCTACTCAACCCGACCCGCGAGTAACCCGCTGATCTGCGCATCACTAATGTATGGCACAGAATGCACCCCAATATAATCCCTGGATGGACCTGTCCATAGACGCCCTACCGCAGTGACAAACATATGGCCCGTGGACCAAAACCGGCCTGCTAAAGGTTCTAATTTGGCCCACAGTATGAATTTGGAAAGTGAAAACATTGTACTAAAGTTATTAAGAGGCAAAGGTGTCACCTGTTTTAGTTCAGGTTCCACATTCAGCCCAATTGTGATCTCGAGTTAAATAATAGCATAATAACCTATAAATAATGACTCCAAATTTAAAGCAAAATTTCTTTTTTTTTTTTTTTTCTTTTTTCTTAAACCCGCCACCACCACCCCTCTTCGGCAGACAACTTTATTTTTAATTACAGCTTGTGGTTAAGTATCAATCTCAAACTTTATATTCACATGTTCATCCAATCAAAATTTCATTGTAAAAAGTATGTCGGTTGCATGTATAGTATGTATACGGATCGGTATTAGATCGGTATCGGCAAAACTAATAAAAAAAAAAAGATTGGCTCGAAATCAAAAGCATCCAGGTCGGTGCATCACTACTTATAATGCGTACAGATAACATGCCAATTAAAAGTGGCATGTATATTTACACAACTCATGACATCACCTTGTAAATTCAGTCAAGAAATGGTTTAAAATAGCCACATTGAACATCATCATACTGTTCTTTTATTTGGGCTTCCAAATCCATTCAATTGTTGTCTGACACTATAAGTAGATGTACAGATCTATTAAAATAGATGAACACTATAAACTATATATAGACACTAGAGCTGCACAATTGATCTAGTCACCATTGTAATGTCAGGCCCTGTCCACCCAGACATGGATATTTTCATCCTCTGTTATGAAAACAAAATTGTAAAGCCACATGAAAGCCATTCTTAACGCTCATACAAACATCAGCTCAGTCTGTCTCCCAAAGGTATCCATGCTGACCTCAATCTACTGCAGGTCATACACTGATCTATACGACTGGATTTGATGTTTCAGGTGCAGCTTCATCACACAAAGAGATAATAGACATGAGCAAAATATGGGGTTATGCCATGATACACACAAACGGGAGTTTTTGTGACATAAATATCATTAATGTATGGATGAAAGGCCCAAATGCAAAGGAAAATATCTGCATTAGTTTGGTAGGGTCATCAGTCACAACAATTATACAATCACAAATGGTGGTATTTTGGATTCAAGTCTTTGTATGTTTTTTTTAATCTTGTGAATAAGGCAGCACAATTAATCCGATCTCAATCCCGTAACAATATCAGTATCAAAAGCTGCAGTTTTAAGGCCTAGATTTAAGGGAATTTAGGATGATCTAATTGCAGAAATGGGGTACAAATAAACATAAACACAACAGAGTGAGGTACTGAGTAAAATGTGTGTGAAGAAACTTTGTAAATTTTGTGTTTTTTTGTGTAAGTTTGTATGTTTCAGTTAAAAAGGGACATTTCTAATAGAGTATTCAGTGTATTTTCCGTGATAACCAAGCAATTTACAGATCGAAAATACATATCCAGTATTACCCACAGTAATATAAAGGCAATGTGAGTTTCTTACTAAATCATGCAGACCAAAATGATCAGTAACATTTACGTTTTCCTAAGCAGACCTGAGAATTAAACCCACCAGAACCCCCCTGATTATTGCCTGAATTTAACTTGTTTCAGAGCTGTGTGATATAACATTCCATAAAAGTCTGTCGTTGTATATTAGATGAAATAATTTATTTCATTCTTCAGCAAATCCCTTTGTTTTATTTTTCTATCATTTAGGTACATTTTTCATTCTTTCACAGCAGAGAAAGACTCCGACTAGACTTAAACAGCAATTTTTTCTACAGTTGGAAAGTATTTTCTTTTGTATCTGTTCACATTTTACTCATTAATATTTATATTTTGTTATCGTACGAACTGAAACTTTTCATAGAGGTTCTGCATATGAGAAAAACAGTAAAATAATATGATAGTTTTAAAGAAGAAAACGTTGATATTCTCTCAGATTAATGTCATAAATCTGTGGAAAAAACATTTTATGTTAATGAATCCTATTATACCACAGTAGTTATTTCTGTAATAAAGCTGGTCTTTCTATGTGCTCATTTTATTGAAACTATTTATTTGAGTTTATTGAAAATGTACCTCCTCATGCATCGCTATCTGGATATGAAATGATCCATTTTGGGATGTCACGTTTCGGTCATATCAGGACATCCCTTGCTTGCTGTAGTAGATGTAAATTGAATTAGCATTGCATGACCTACGATCCACATTCTGATGAGGTGAACAAACACAAACTAAGTCACTTGAGAAGCCATTTGCAAAGCTGCTTCCTTAATGGACCTTGTTAGACAGATTCAAATCAGTCCTCTCCCCTTATCGAGGCTGGAAACGCTCTGCTTTTGTGCTTAGGCTTTACACTAATTACACGACTGTTGTTTTCCTTGTGGAGGTGAACAGACAGAATCCAGCTTCCCTTTGCTCGTGGCTGGCATTAAACGCGGCGCATCCCGGCGTGTTGTTGTTGACGGACAGATGTCTGAGCAGCGCCGTGAAAAGCAGCTGCCAACTGGCCGCCGCTTTGCTTGACACATTTCTATCAAGGTCACGGCTTTCACTTCCATCTCCCTCCTTTTTCTGTCTGTAGCTGTCAGAATCACTTCCTCTGCACGAGTCGTCTTCACTTTGGGGTGAAATGTTCATCACTGATCTGTTTAATTCCAATGCAGACATTTACAAGTTCTTCCCTGATACAGTAAATCACACAAACATTTTATATTCAGCATTTTTAATGTTATCAATGTAATGCAAATGAGAAGTAGTAACCATCAAGGTGCATGTTTTTAATTTATTTATGATGGTGGTTCATTTTAGTTTTGAGGATCACTTCTTTAAATATCTCTCATTTCCAGTTCTATGTTTGTATTCCAGTTCAGTAGACTCTACGCTTGACTCTGACAGTCAAAGCTGGAAAACAAGGTGCAGGCTTATAGAATTACACTTTGATAAAACATCCTCCAGGCGTCCAGGAGCAAAAAGGTATTCAGGCGCATTATTTATGTGCAGGTGTATTTAAGTCTAACCCGGGTTATTTTTTACTTGTTTGTCATGGCCTATTTTTCTCTTGTGTTCCAAGAGGCAGGATTAGAGAGATTAGTGCTGCTGGGCTTCTGACTGTGTTCCCTGCATAACCAGCGAGTGTCCGACTGTAATGAAGTGTAATGTACAGAACACGCATGTGTCTGAGTACACTCCGACGCAGCACAGACATGTAGATGATATGTTACACTAATTACTCGGACTGTTGTGATATGTGTGGAGGTGAAGGGACAGAATCCAGCTTCTTGTTGAATTATTGGTCAGACTTTTTCAATATCACCACTGATACCAACACCTTGGCTTCAATTCTAGAACAGTAGGGTTTTTGTTTTGTTTGTTTTTTTGACACCACTTTCATTTTAACAAAAACAAAATCACATGACCATTTAGACTTCTTCTATACTCAAACCAGTTGCATAACATGAAAAAATACATTAATTTGAGGTTGTCTGCAAATGCTATATCGATGAATAAAAATATGTAACGTATATTAATATTTGGTATCAAATGTGAGTTTTCAGTGTTTGATAGTATCTAAAGTTTTGATCATTTAGTTGCCAACCCCTGCTGTTACCTGGGTAGTTTCCTCCCTTCAGCCGTCCTCTTGAAAAGGGTCAGTAGTTGCTTTTCCATCGACCTTGAAATTGTGCGAAAATGACTTAAAAATTGCCTAATGGAAAAACGACAATTTCATCAAATCGCTCTTTTTCCAATGAAAAGTTTTTGCGCTGGCAAGAGGTGGTTTTTTTGGGCATAGCGAAATTGGTATATCATGCAAAACTGCAATGGAAAGATCTTTTTTTGCAATCAGAGTCACGTGAACAAAAAAAAAAAAAAACGGTTGTTACAACAAGCAAAGAAGAGGAGTTTTAAAAGAAACATGGTGCGGTATGTGTGGACACACCAGGAAACCGAATAATTTTTTTTATTTAGTACGGGATAGAGGGGTAATATATAATAATAATGAATATATGTGTAAATAAACATGCATATTTACATTCATCACCCTGTTTAAGGAATGACTCCTCATGTCATCTCACGATAATAAATAAACAAATCATCACATTTGTAATGTAATGGAAAAACCAACATTACACACTTCTGTTCTTTCGACATTTAGTAAATATCGGTAAAGTTTTGCTCAGATGTCCTAGTGTTGTGATATTTTTGTGCACATAACGATAAACCTGTTATATTTTAGGTTCTGGTACTGTAGTGGTCTGTGATTTCAGATCAGCAGACTTAAGGTGGACACATGAATGGAAAGAGCAGTGAGTGACTGGCTTAATCTGATGTTATTTTGGCTGCTACGATAATCTGTGTCAAGAAGGACTGGAGGGTGTGAGTCTGCGAGATGAGGATTACAGTTTCCACTCTGACCATGACACGACTTCTTAACAAACCCTTAATGTCACCCGTCTTCTCCCCACACCGTCTTCACAGCAACACATCCCAGCCTCTGTCGCTATTTATTGTAGATCAGAACTAATATTCTTTTCATCTTAAAAGAGTACAAACATATCTTTTATTTTAATTCTGGACTGTTGGGATTATAAACCGAGATGATTCATGTCAGTGTTATTAACAGTATATAGTACATACAGTATGTATAGTAACAGTATTTGGATTTTATTGTAATTTTTTTGCTGCACCAGATGAAATTTTTGATATCAAATTACACATATTTATTAATTCTGCACTTTCAGTTTTCAGATGACATTTTTGTCTGTTTATTAACCTTAAACAAATAAGAGGCTCTTAGTTTTTCTGTTGTGTTTTCAGCTGCAAAACATCATTCTCTACCTGAAATACTATTTCTTTCTTTCCTGACCTTGTTACACTGATTACATTAGCATGCAGAACATATTCAGTTTTTGCTCTTATTCTGAAAATTTACTAAGCCACTACTAAACTGTTTGCATAGCTAATGAAAATCAGTATTCCACCAATATTCTTGTTTATTTATAACTGAATAAACTGAGGTTTTTCTGCTGATATTAGCCGTAGTTGTTGGTGTTATTTCCATAAAAGAGTTGACGTCCAAGTCTTCCATAATGTTAAGCAGCAGGTGTGTGACTTCTCATCAGGGATGCAGGCATTACTTTTAGGCATGTGTCTCTATATCAGCTCTGCAGACTATTGGTTAGTTAGTCTAAGAACAAAGCAAAGAGCTGGATGAAAGTGGATACAACGCTGTATGTGTAGAGATGCATATTCTAAATGTCCTATAAGAATGAGTGCTCCTATAACCTAAATAATATCAGCATATTCCTTATATTGTACTTGGGAAATGCTCAGTTCCAAATAATAATTTAGAGTATAATGTTAAACAAAAGATGCTTGTGCCAGATTAAGAATGTTGTCATATTTTGAATAACACCAGTATATTTGAATGTATGCAAACTTGCCAGTGATCCTTGTCTCACCTTGTGGGAGTCAAACATACGACCCATGGGCCCAAACCACCCATCAAAGGGTTCAATCTGGCCTGTGGGATGAATCTGTGAAATGCAAAAATTACACTGAGATATTAATAATCAAGGATGTAAAAATCATTTTAATTCAGTGCCGACATTCACATAATTTGATCTCAAGTGGGTGAGACAATTAAAATACTATCATAATAACCTACAAGTAATGACAACTCGAAATTATTCTTTTTGTTTTGTTGTAAAAAAGTAACATTACATGAGAATGTTTTCATTTACAAACTGTCCATTCACAAAAAATGTGAATAACCTGAGCAAATATGAACAACATGAAATGGCTTAAGAGAAGTAAGTGCATTTATAGATCCACTGTGATCTGTGAGTTGTAATGCATGTGTGTCAATGAAGCATTTTTCCTAAGAAATTTCAGGTTGTTCATATTATTGACATTTTTTAAACACCCCTGTTCTACATACTTTACATTATATGCCAAAATGTTGCATCTTGTTCTGTCAGATTATTAAAGCTCTGCTGTCACACAGAGAAAAACAGCTGAGTTCAGCTTCACCCTCCCTCCTTGTTTTGATTCTTCTATGCTCTCTCTCCCTTCACCCAGACTCCCCCCCTCCCACTCGTGCCTTTGTTTGCTCGCTCCCTTTCCTCAAAGGGTTACCACCCAACAACCTGCTTTTAAGGCTCGTGATTGGTGCGTTGCTTGTGATGGGGGCGGGCCAAATATCAGGCTTGTGAGGACTTTACCAGTTGCGATCCAGCTCTGTGCTGTCAGTGAGCTCTGAGTCTGCAGCAGAGGCACAGGCAGGATCTGTGTCTGTTTGCCTTACCTACCGCTGCAGCACCAGACCAACCTTAACATTAGAAGGACATAAAAGGGCTGGCTGTCTCTGCTCGGACAGAAGAATTTCCAGCCAACGAGATAAAAAGGAATTATATATTCACCACATCTGAGCTTTTTCTTCTGTTTCTCCTGTTTCCTCCTTCCTGTCCTTTGTTTTCAACCAGCGGAAGAAGAAGATCATCACCACATCAATAGCCTCAGAAACATCGTGGGATTAATTTGCAAAAACCTGGCTTCTTAATGCGAGCCACCAGGACTAGTCCTCTGCAGATCTGCAGTGTGTGAGCGAGTGTGTGTGTGCGAGTCCCTGCCAGATAGGGCCCCCGCCACATTGTGTGTGCGTGCGTGAGGAGGCTAATGCCCGCGGCAGTGTGGTCAGGGCCAGAGGAGGATGAGTCCGGCTGTGGAGGCTCAGGCCCAGGAGGCCATGGATGCAGAGCAAAAGCAAAAGCAGCAGCAGCAGCAGCAGAACCAGCTGCAGCACCAACAGTGCTACATTGAGAAGGGGGTGATGCTTGAGCCCTTCGTGCACCAGGTGGGGGGGCACTCCTGCGTCCTGCGCTTTGGCGACCAGACCATCTGCAAACCCCTCATCCCCCGCGAGCATCAGTTCTACAAAAGTCTGCCTGCTGCAATGAGGAAGTTCACCCCACAATACAGAGGTAATGTACCTTTTGTGTTACTGTTGATGATGTCGTTACCGCCTTGCATGTACATTTGTATGGTGAGAATTAATAATTGCAGACATGACATTTGATTTCCATATTGTGCCAACATTATGAGGGGGGTGATCTTTTTTTTTTTTAGAAAGACAAGGTTTCGGCTCATGCTTTAGTGTTTCTGTAGGTGCAGCATATAGCAAATGATGCCACAGGGGGGTGCTGCAGCAAGCCTTCTACAAATAGGACATCTTGTAGTGTCCTGTTTGTGAGAAGATGCACCAATGCAGGTAAGTCAGGTTAGCGACTGGGAACTGCTCTTTTACCACATTTAGATCATTCAAAGCTGCTGGAGACAAACCAGGACATCACCTGAAAAAACCTCTGAATGACTGTATATTCATCCACAAACTGAAGACTTCCTCACCACCACCACTACCACACCCTTTCCAGGATCTTTGAAAATGAAGCAGTGAGAGTGACGTTGACAAACAGAGACTGCTGGACTGGTTTACCAGCACACTTCCTCACCACAGACTGTGAAAAATCCAGCTGTTTTCTGTGCTTTTTGAGGAGTGAGCAGCAACACTAGGGTCTGACACAGTGAGTAAGAATACGTGAATGACACCAGAAGCTCTCCCATCGTGTCCTGATCTGTCTCCATCCCCCTCCGACCACCACACATCCCTTTGAATGTTACCTAATACGTTGCTTCACGGGTCATTGCAGCTGTTTCCTTTGTGTCCCCAGTGAAAGGTGATATAAAGCATTCCTCTGATTGTTCTACAAACCCACCTTCTGCTTTTTGAGTTTGATCGCAAAAATATGAGGCTACAGCTGACTGAGGATGATTTTTTTTTTTTCTCATGCTGTGCCATGAATAATTTGTGCCAGCGGTTTTCCTGTTTCAGCATTTTGACTCCTTTGTCTTCATTTTGACATTCGCAGTCCTTATTTCTTTCACTTTCAACTACAGCCATATTATGGGACATCACAGGGAATTGTCCGGGTGTTTGTGATATAAACACATCGGAGAAATTGTGTAAATAAACATTAGATGTTAGAATGGAATCTGGAGGTTTCGGGAATCTTTGCCATTTAATTCGTTATTTAACCTTGTGTTTGTGCAGAAGTAATGTCTTTAACATTTAGTACTGTATGTATCAAAGTAATCCATTTGTCATATAGTGTATGTGTACATTGCGTATAATTTTCTCTTGTACAGAATGTTTGATAAATAAACGATCCTCTGATTGTACTTTTTAGCGTCATGTCTTTTATGCTCATGCTGTTTTTTACTCTGCATCTTGTCTTGTGCATGTGCATGGCTGAACACCTTTACAAAGCACTCTATGCACATTGAAATGCTAATATATGTGGTTTTATTCAGACATTCTTCTGCTCTAAGAGCTAAGTATCCTCTCCTATTTGTCTTGTCAAAGGGCCTTTGGAGCAGATAATTTGAACAGATCTAGATAAAGAAACCCTGCTATAAAGTGTTTTTTTTTTTTTTAATCTTGTCTGCTTAGTGGTGGAATATTTTCTTTTCTGTTCCATAAGATTGACTTTCATCCCTTTCCTTCCCTTTTTCAGGTGTGGTGTCTGTGAGCTTCGAGGAGGATGAAGAAGGCAACCTTTGCCTGATCGCCTACCCTCTGCATAGTGACCCAGCAGCAGATCTGGAGAATGTGGACCCCTCGGCCGACAGCGAGCCCAAGAGTAAGATGCTCAAGTGGAGCAAAATGATGGCGTCCTCTCTGCTTGTGGACAGTGAGAACTATAAAGATGGTCGCAGCCGCCACTCACGCAAAGACAAGGACAAGAGGTGAGATGCAAGACACTGTCCCACAGCAGAGACAACAGCGCACTCACAAATTGTCATTGATGTTGAAGTAGAAGATGTGGTTGTTACTCAAATGCATCATGTAATCAAAATACTGTCAGGTGCTGTAGTGTTATATAGGTCACCACCTCTGCTAAAAAAGAGGCACTAAGCATATACACAGTGTGACTGAACCTGATTTATCAGAACATTTCATGAAGTGGAGTGAAATAGCTCCCAGTCTCATTAACAGTACATTTATTGACCTATATTTCTATAAAAGGTTCAAGGTTAACTCACTTTATTATCCCTGTAGGGAAATTCTGCCTCTAAACCCACCCAGCACTTAGCATTAGCATTAGCACTTGCCACATTAGGAACAGTTTTCTGTCGTTGAAGGCGCTCGGGGACAAACTCCAGATCTTCATCAGTACTGTGGTCAAGGGCAGACAGGAGAATTAACCTATATACACCTGCGGGAACATAGAAGTTATATAAACATTATGAGCCTGGAACCTTGTAGCTGTGGAGTGGGAGTGCTAACCACCACAGCACTGCACCACCCATGTGTAGTTTCATTCTTGTGTGACAGCTGCAAGTAAGATTAAATAGTAATGTTAGCTCAATGACTGAGATGTGATGCATGTCCGAATAAAATGTGATTACAGTGAGGAAATTAGAATGCATATGAATGTATGTCAAATATATAACATAAGCTCAGTGATTTTTAGGTATTTTAATGCTACATGTGGGTTTAATGAACCACATTTTATACATTTTTATAATAGACAAAACACAAGTATCTTGTTAAAGCATTTTTTCCATGAATGGTAAAGTTTCAGCTTAAAGACTCATGTTAATCATGTGATGACGCACACTTTGACTTACACTCATAACCTATGGCAAACGGGCTTTAAATACTGCGCGAGGCTGATCCTTAGCCTTGGCAGACAGAGGACAGGTCACAGCCTCAGGCTTATGTAACTTTATTAGATGCATGCCCGTGCATGAACACAAACACCAAACTCTGATTTATTCAAGCCTGACCTCAGAGAGAATGTTACTGAAGGGACGGTGCTTAAAGGCAGAGCAGGAGAATGGTATCTGAATGGAAGGATGGCAGTGAAGATACAATACCACTGTCACTCAGTGGAGCTTCTCTTTATATGCCATGTAGTGCCTTTTGCTTCATATACATTTGTGCAATGTGCTGTAGGTACAAACATGGCCTTTTTTTCTGCGGTCTAGTGTTCATAAGGAGGATGTGGAGCTGGAGTGGCTGCAGCAGGCCGAGGTTCTCTATTATCGACTGGAGCGAAGCCACAGTAATGCTGTACCGCAACTCAAACACAACCCCTGGAGTCTCAAGTGTCACCAGCAGCACCTGCAGAGGATGAAGGAGAACGCCAAGCACCGCAACCAATACAGTATCCTTTCATTGACTGAGAACCAAACTCTTACAGTTTGTTTTTTTTACATCAATTATTTACCAGCAGAGAGGCAATAATAATTATGAAAGTGTTTCAGATTTCAGGCCAAAGAACGTGCATGTGCTCTCACTTACTGAGCTATCAGTTCATCTTGGCACTTGCATATTTATATGCAATAGAGACGTGAATGTGGCTGCCTTGATAGCCTGTCAGGAAACTAATAGGATGTGAAGGGATCACTTTCTTGGTTCCATGGAGTTGATTTTCTAAAGCACTCCACTTAGTTACTTGATATTGTTGTGAAGTCATTATTTTTTTCTGATAAAAGCACATATTGGATCCAGTTCAAGCCCATATCAGTATCAGACTGATTTGTACCTGACCTTACTGAGCAGTTTTAGTTGAAAGCTGGTACAGATGTAACTGTAGCTATCATAGTAGAATCTGCAATGTATGATAACATTATGTAATATTGTGGTGACAATATGATTTGGAGTAAACAAACTAACCCTGCAGTCACCACCAAATTGACACCAGTTGATCTGAAGGTTAATTTCATCTTTTTGACCTAAAGGTCATGGTGAGTGAATCCAAGGCTTCATCTGATAAGTTAAATGTCAGCATACTGAGTGTCATTTTATGATGTGGATACATAAAATGAGCAGTCAGACTTTCGCAATGTGATTATCAGATTATCGTCTGTGCTTGTTTTTCAAAGATGATGAAGATACATTTAATGACCAGAACTCGATACCAGTCTCTCTTCCTTGACTCACTGTCCCAGAGTTCATTTTGCTAGAGAACCTGACATGGCGGCACACTGTGCCGTGTGTGTTGGATCTGAAGATGGGCACACGGCAGCACGGGGATGATGCCTCAGAGGAGAAGAAGGCTGTGCAGATCCGCAAATGTCAGCAAAGCACATCAGCCTCAATAGGAGTCCGTCTCTGTGGCATGCAGGTGGGCACCGAGCCAAGGCCAGGCCTCGCTTCTGGCTCCGCTTAATAACCTGAGTGACAGGGTGTTGTGTAAGGACTTCATGTGCAGCAACAAGCAGAACTGAGCACCTGTCCCAAAAGTGAATTTGGCTTTGAAATAGGTCAGGTCGAGGCGTCTGAAAAAAACTTATATCTCAGTATGATTGAGAGAACTGGTCAATATGTGATTAAAGTCTCAATATAAAGTATCATTGTTTATTTGTACAACCACAGTACAGTATTCTGTTTGTCTAAACATTTAACTGTTTTAGCAAAAAGCATTGGACGATTCTGTTTTCAGTGGCATTTCTAACTTTACTTTACTTTGCAATGTTCTTGAGGCATCATTTGGGCCAGATTATACTGTCGATTTTCATCCCTCTGGAAACTAAGCCACTTTTCATACGGTCAGTTTTAAAATGTACATAGAGAGTAATGTATCTCTGATTGATTATATTGATTTTTTTCAGTATTCCATCAAGTCTTTCTTTGAAGTTTAAACCATTTAGGTTTAATCATCACAATCTCAGCCATGAAATATTCAGTAATATTAAAGTAATAGTTCTGTGTATTTTGGGGTACCTTGGCCTTTTTCAGTACCAGTGTTAGTTACACTTCATGTTTAAATTCATTCATACAAAAAAATGCATTAGACCATAAATACCCAGATGATGTACATAGAACTACCAAACTGCTGAGTGTGGAATGTAGGACATTTTCACACTTGGTGGTGGGAGAAAGACAACCAAATAAGTAAAGATATACAAGTAAAAATAAAGATAGTAAAAATTTTCACATGACGAATGAAGTTTTTAATTTTAGTTTTTAACTCACAGATATTCTTATGGGTAATGACTATAGTAAAAAGTTTGCAATGTAATAAATGTATACTACCCTTATGAAATTTGTGACTAGAAAAAAAATCCAAATTGAGACAGAGTTTATCCTCTGCATCAGCAGGGAGTTTTAGTTTTGTGTGTTTCAGGTTTAAGTTCATGATAAAAGTCCATTTATGAAAGTGGTGTTTATACAAATGGGGGTAAAAATAGCTCTAGTTACAAGTTATGACTTCTTTACCAGACAAGGTGCTAATATGTTTCTGTTCCTCTTCAGGTGTACCAGTCTGACACAGCCCAGCTGATGTTCATGAACAAGTACCACGGCCGTAAGCTGACCCTGCCAGGCTTCAAAGAAGCTTTGCTCCAGTTCTTCCACAGTGGACGCCGCCTACGCCATGAGCTTCTCTCTCCTGTGCTGCGGAGGCTCAGAGACATGCAAGCTGCCCTGGAAGCCTGTGAATCGTACCGCTTCTACTCTAGTTCACTCCTCATCATCTATGATGGAGCGCCTCACAGAAAACACACACGGCGACGCACTGAGGACGGACTTTCTGAAGAAGAGGACGACGACGAGGATGAGGAGGTGGAAACCGAACCCCAAATGGAGCAGGAGGAGGAAGAAGGGGAGGAGGTGGGAGAAGTAGCAGGAGCTCTGGGTTTTCCACACAGCCCCTCCACGTCTAGTGAGGGCAGCAGCAGTTGCTCCAGCAGCAGCAGCAGCAGCAGCAGTGGGGTGGGGGGCTCCGGTGTGGGTCTGACCCACTCGTACCCCCGCAGCCCCGTGGTGGATGTGAGGATGATAGACTTTGCCCACACCACCTGCAGACATTACCGGGAGGACAGCGTGGTCCACGAGGGCCAGGACAGCGGCTACATCTTTGGTCTCCAGAACCTCATTACCATCATCTCTGAGCTGGAAAACCACAGCACAGACTAGGACTAGAAACATCATCAGACGTCGCCGCACAAAAAACACTGAAAAAAACCCTGAACTACAGAGGAGAGACATTAAGTTTTCTCTTCTCTTTAAAAATGACGCTTGTCGTAGCTGACCTTTAGTCGGACCCCCCACCCCCCTGTTGCCATTGGTGCTTCTCGATGTTCCTGTTTTGTGAGTCCATCTTCGGGATATGAAGCAGACCCGCGAGTAACATAGAAGAGCCATCTGTGTACATGATGCAGTGATTACCTATTGTCATCATTCTGTTTGAAACCTTTTAACCCAGTTCAGGAAAAAAGGTTGGCAGCAAATAAAAGCAGTCTGAAGGCTGAGACAGTATTTTGTGTCTGATTCCAAAGAAAGTGTAAGCATTTTGCACATCCAGAACATGCACCCAAACACATTGAGCTGAACGCGTGTGTTTGTGTTTTGACAGACAGGACTGGATAACAGAGCAGGAGTCGCATGTGTATGAGAACAGAGAGGAAGAGATGTCTCACCTTCAATTCTTCTCTGTTCATTCTGCCATCCTTCTTTCCCTGTTCATCTTCACTCAAAGAGAATATATTCATGTAGGTAACAAAGACAGATGATATAGAATTATTTATTTATTTGACATGTTTCATAAAATAAACTAAAAGTTAAAAAAGGAACGTGAATGGAGATTACTACATTCCATCTTATTAATGTTACAATAATGATATTAATAAATATTGTTATTTGACATGTTTGGATACCTCTATCTTGTATATGTGTTGTCCACAGTTTGTTGGAGGAGACATTAAAGACTTTGGTTTGTGCTAAAGCCTGTTTGTTTGTCTTATGTTTTTGTTTTTTTTTTGTTTCTAAGGAGAAATTTGATTGTTGCATCATGTAAATTTTAAGTAAATATCCGCAGTTGAAGGTCAGGCCCTGGGTGTGCAGAATGAGTGAAATGAAGGCTTGCAGAGTGCCAGTCAGTTCTACTACATGATGAAAGATTAATTAATATTGGGCACCAATAGATTCCCTGGAAAGTATGATAGGAGTGCAACCCAATCCTGTCAGAGGGTGGAGGCCAACTCCCACCACCTGCTGTGGAGGAAAATAACTGGGATACACGCCAAGCCTGAAGTCTGCTGTTTACATGAAGCTGTAGATAACATCATGTGAAGTCCGTTTACTGCCGTACGGTGCTTAAGTACACATTTCAGGAACTTGCACTGAGTATTTCTGTCTTTATGTGTGACCTCCATGACATCTCAGAGGTCAATGTACTTTTATCTTCATAATTTTTGTCAGACAGCTTTAATTTCTTTCACTTTTTAATTTTTTTAATCCCCTTCCTTTCACATGAAAACCGCGCTTGTGCACAGTTGATGTTTGTGATAAACCAAAAGATTAAATGATCTTTAACAGGTTGAAGTGAATTCCTCTCCTCCTTCATAACCCTCTAGAATGAAATGGAAAATGAACGCAGCACTGTTAAAACTTGGATCAGTGGTTGTCACAGGACAGTAACACTTGATCAGTGGTTCCCAACCTTTTTTGGCTTGTGACCCCATTTTAACATCACAAATTTCTGGTGACTCCAGACATTCAAAATAGATAAATTTTTTGCTAAAATTAATTTGTTTTTGATCATGTAATAGTTTCCTATACTATGTTGCAAATAAATGTTAATTTTAGATGACATTTAAGCTATATAATATATATAATGCACCTTTTTGGTGTCAGCTTCTCAGTTTCTCTTAGAGATGTCTTAGCAGGGCCAGGTGGGCCAAGAAATCTTTCCATTTTCTGTTCGGTCCAGTTTTCTGACTGTGACTGTGTCCGGGCAGGTTGAAGTGTAGTGACGCAAATGGTCACATGATTGGGTCAGTCTAGATATGCCCTCTCAGATATTATAGCCCTCATTTTATTTGAACTTGATTTTTATCAGGAAAAGTGTGTGGTGTTTTAATTGTAATAAATATATACTGAATCTTTAAAAAATATATTTTATTAGTATTTCTTTTTTTTTATCAGTTGCTAGAAGTTTCAAGTGATCCCATTTGAATTCTAGGCGACCCCATGTGGGATCGCAATCCCAAAACACTGCACTAGACCATAATGCACCACTGTAGATTAAACTATTTCATCAGAATGCAAAGTACTTCAAATAAACTCAATCACACATTGATGCAGCCGTGAAAAGAATAAAAAGAACTGGACCAGTGGCCCTGTAGCTCACCAGTATGTTCTATGAAGAATCAATAACAATTTAAATGTGTGAGGGTGTCAGGTTCTGTCTCTATGTTTGAGTCCTGTGGTCTGAATGCAGGAAATCAATCTGCCAATAGAAGTGGGTGGTACTTTCACTGGAGGAGAACTCAACTAATTCAATCAAAGTCCATATATGACTTCTATCAGTGATCAATAGGAACTAGAGTGATATCTGTAACCATTTACATGTTATGAGCCATTAAAATATGGACCATTGTAAGTGAAGGCATTTTTACAATATTTGTCAAAAATTCAAAAATCTAAATTTCTCACAACTATGGACAAACTTTGTAGACATCGTCCCAAGGAAGCTACATTAAAAAAAAAAAATTGAAATGTATGTGACAAGTAATTTTTTAATAGATGTTTGAAGAAATTGCTTACGAAGACGCCGACAAAGACAAAGCTGACGCCGGACACAGAACCTTCACAGCAGCTCATGACCTATCAGCCGGTGAGTTGAAAACATAACATAATAGTAAAACACTGACAGGGGAAGCATGTGCTAAATGCAGTTGAGAACTACTAATACTCACTTGAGATTACTGCGATATATCTCCTGAGAAAACTTAGATACAATACAGCCACACTTAATATCTGTACCAAATGTGAGAAAGAAAAAGGCACACTTTTCCTTTGTATTTGGCAATGTGCTGAAATACAAATATTGAAATAATGCATTCAAAACAGATTTCTACAGATTCAGCTGTTTATATTAGTTTTATACCCAGATCATTTGAAGATTAAAAGGAATCCACAAATCTTTAAATACTTAAGCAAATTATTGAGAAGAAAAAGAGTAACAGTCCTCTCCAAGAAAAACATCAGAAGACTAAGAGTAAGCAGATGGATGTCTGAGCTGTCTGCAACGCTCCCTTTAGAAAAAAAATATCTATACAATGAAATATCATCAACATAACTTCCATCAGATCTGGAGCCCATTCTTTTACTACATAACAGGAACAGACCGGACACATTCGATGGACGTGTCTGAGGAGGTGTAAACACTGTCCCTCTGCTGTGTCCAGTACAACAGGAGTATTCTCCTCTTTTTATATCTCTAAAATGGACTAAAACTGAGTATAATTCAGTAACTTGATCCCAAACCAAGAACTGGAATCAAAGGGGGAGTTGAAAACAATGGAAAAATATTTTACATTTTCTTTATAAAACTGAAGGATTGAATGCAGGACTTGTTTTCTAGTGGAGTTGGTATAAATAAAGGATGTGAATATTTCTTCCACCACTGTCTGGACAACAACAAAGACAAGATTCCTCAAACGTAACCATTGACATCAGACTCTCAGACTAGAGGAATCTGACTGTTTATAAATGGGATATTAAAATAGAGACTGGAGGAGGATGACGCTCTGAGGGCGGCCTCAGCCTGTCCTGGTCATCTGGAACCAGTCTGAGGCAGAGTCATCTGAGGCGTTGTGCTGGATGAGGAGCAGCGGCAGTCTGCTCCGAGAAGCTTTTAACCTGACACAGCTTGTGTCAACAGCATGCACGGACCATTACCGCTTCAGCGCCCTGTCTCTGGAGTGTACCTCTGCACCTCCATCCATCTGATACACAAACGCCAGATAATATTATTAACCCAGAAAGACCCAGTGTTATCTTTGTGGCAGTTCCCAAATGATTGTCCCTCTCTATTTAGCCTTTCTTTCAGTGATTTAACACCATTTATCATAATATTATACTCTGTATTTTGCTTTTTTCAGTGAGAACCATACATTTTCCCATATTTAATTCACTGATCATGTACTTTAATCATTATGCTGACATTACATTTGAGGATTATTATATCAAACATATATATGTATATATATATAAATCTATCTATCTATCTATCTATCTATCTATCTATCTATCTATCTATCTATCTATCTATCTATCTATCTATCTATCTATCTATCTATCTATCTATCTATCTATCTATCTATCTATCTATCTATCTATCTATCTATCTATATATTAGACCTATAAAAACCTTATAGGACCTAAGGATCTTATTTAGGGGAAAAAAATGCATACAGTCAAAAGTAAAAAGTACATTGTCAAAAGTATTTTTTTTTTTTTTTTTTTATTATTATTACAATAATTTAACACGAACCCAATGTGTCCATCCACTGTCATTGATCCAACTCCATGGGTTTCACTGGTGAATCAATGCTGTAGAAGATGACGGTGTTTCCATGTTCACTGTGGAACTCTGAACGTCCACATGGGTCATATCTGATGACCATGAAAAGATGACAAACCGTATTTTGCACCAATTATTTACATGGATTGATAGGATAAGTGAAACAGAACTTCTTATTCATTTTATATCAGGTGATGCTTTTGGTCATCTGTGGCTGTAAGAGTCTTTATGGGTTAAAGCCAACATTATCCAAAAAAGAAAGGATGGTTTTAAAACAATCTAATTCTTGATATTTTTAATTCACGTGGCCTCACAATCGGTTCCTCTGGGAAATAAGAATCTAGTTTCACACATCTCCCCAGGCTGTTTCATTTCATTATAAGTCTTTGTCACTTATTGGTTCGAGTTTTTCATGTTATAAAAACTGTGTCCTGGTTTAGGCTCAAAATAGTGACCCCCTGCATGTTAACCATCTGTCACATGCTCACTGAGTTCTGGACCTGAATATAGGTTGGCTCAGGAGGTCTGGCATATGCAGAGTCTTGTGTGCAATAACATAAATCAGTAACCAGCAGCATATTTCTAATATTTATCCTTTTTTATTATTATATCTTTCCCCTTAATGATAAATTTTATATCATATCACATATAATCAATACCTTTTTCATAATCTGTGTATAAAATCCTATCAATCTTTCCATGAGGGTTATAAAGGACTAAGATATTTTTTCATAAAAATATATTTAAACAAGTTTATTCATATATAGGATTATCAACCCTTGGATGCATTAGTGGGTCAAAAATGACCCGATGAGGTTGTTTTCTTGCAGTATATTTGTGATGAAAAGCTATTATTACTTTATATTCCAGGTATTCACCAAAAAACATGTTATTGACCTTATGCCATTTAATTAAGTTACGTTTTATAGATTTTATGAAATTGTAGGGGTTTTTATTACTTCCTCACCAAGCTTACAAATTTGGGTCAAAAATTACCCGCATTCATTTTAACTGGAATTTCATCTGAACCTTTGAATAATTATACATTCATTCATTCATTCATTCTACAGCAAGACCAAGGAGGTGTAGACACCATGGACCAGATGGTTTGCACCTACACCTGCAAGTGTCAAACACAAAGGTTAAAAAAACAAAGAACATTTTAAATCGTTGAAAATGTTTAAAAAAAAAAAAAAAAAAAAAATCAAACATGAAATCATTCTTTTGTGGACCAAAACATAATACAAAGGATTATTTTTAACATCACAAAAGGACAAAAGTGTCATAAAACCACATTGACCTTAACTTTTTTGACCCACTTATGTAAGAGTGGAGGGTCCAGACATTTGTCCATGTAAGGGTGAATATTCCAGAAGGCTGATCGGCTCTAATGCAGCTGTAACCGATGGATGACTGTAGATACATGTTATTCATGCTCCTCATACTGTAGCTGTCTTCAGTATCAGACGTGGTGTTGCCCTTATTCTCTAACAGACGAAGACAGTACATTGAAAGAGGTCAAACCCTTTTCGCTATGACCTCGTAAAGGGTTTGACCCGGCAGGCAGCAGACATTTTAATCTTAAAGAGTCTGGGTCATGGCACTGTCAAGGATGAGGGGCTTATGAACAAACGCTTCAACTCCACCTCCTGACTCCAATATTTCTCATGTTTTAAACACTGTCAGAGATCATCGTTACTCACTCCTGAAGCAGGACTGGCATGCATGTAAAGGTTCTATGTGATGCCATGTGACTGCATGTCAATAGCGACTGATAGATGAGAGGATGGAGATAAGCTCTACTGGGGAGGGGGCTGGTAGTTGATGTTGTGTAACAGCCTGAGGGTCAGTGGTCTGCTTTCATTCATCATTATGATCCCATTCTGTCATCGTATTATACGTGTTTGTACATATATGTACCTTAAACCACATGCAAACATTAACTGCTAGGATAAATATGATGCACATATGCGTTTACGTGCTATTCTATCACATGTGCATGCGTGTGCGTCCTTGTAGCCATTTGCTCTGTGAAGGTTGCCACACAAGTAGGACAGTTGCATAACAGTGGTTAAAATCACTATGGCAACAGTAGCCTTAACCGGGAATGAAATAGTGTCAGTTTTTTGGGACATTAGAGTCACACCCTCAGTCATCAAATTATTACTGTACCTCAGTAATAATAATAATAATAATAATAATAATAATAATAATAATAATAATTATTATTATTATTATTATTATTATTATTATTATTATTATTATTATTATTTATTTATTTATTTATTTATTTATTTATCTATCTATTTATTTTAGAACATCTTTTCAAAACAGGATTTGCGTGGTTAAAAGGGCAGGAGTTATGAAAAAAGGCATCACATAAAGACAGGATAAACACCATAAAATACAAATAAAAGAACTAAAGGAAAGCTTTAGAGGCCAAATAGAAGGATGAGAAGAAACCAAGACTGTTCAAGTGCATGTACAGAATCCTGAATGTACTGTTGTCCATAAAATTGGAGTGAAATATATTTACCTCCTGTCATGAAATGGTAGTGACAATGTGATTTATTCTTCATAAATAAAATGTAACTGGGACTCAGTATGTAACCATCACACCTGTTCAAAGGTGATTACTGATATAAAAATAAATAAATAAATAAATAAATAAATAAATATATATATATATATATATATATATATATATATATATATATATATATATATATATATATATAATAGTGCTGTCAAACGATTAAAATTTTTAGTCAGACTAATCACAGGGTTGCTGTGGATTCATTTTGATTAATCACGATTAAATATCATTCATTTTTAATCTATATCCATCACATATCATTTTAGCATGAGCTCAAGAAAGAAGGGAATATATATGCACTTAATATCTTTATTAAACATCTTCTACAGTTTCAACAAAATAAGTTTAAACAAAACAACTGTAAACAAGTGTTCTGTCTTGATTTTTTGTCCTCATATTTCCATCCAGAGGGCCAAGGTGCTGTTTAATGTCTTCCATCTTTATGGGTTGGTTCTGCTGCCTGTCACTACCAGATGAACTGCCCATTTACACATGTGCAACAGTAATTCTACTTGGACAAACTGCCTGAAATGTGTTGCCGGAGATGTTCCGAGTCATTCTGCACTGCAGATGGGTTAATTGCATTAAAATATTTAATCAGATTAATCCTGATGATGGATTAATCTGCGTTAATGCGTTAATTTTGACAGCCCTAAAAAATAATATTCAGAAAATATTATTTATAAAATGTTTCCAACTTGATGGGCACCAGTGTGGTATTATATCTTTATTTTAATAGTAGAATGCATTGAAGGGAAAGTCTCATGTGCAGTATATAATCAGAAAATCAATACAAACATCTGATTCTGAAAACAACAGAAAACCTAACAAATAATATTAAAATGTTATTACACTCAGCACTTGAGCAATCAGTGGTGAGAAAAGCAAAACAAAGTTCCAATAAAACAATTAAAGTAAAATTAAACATCTAAATTAGATAAAACAAGAACAATTATGAGTAAAATATGGTTAAATGAAAAGGTGGTACTGCCCTAAATGATGCCATCTTAAACTTTTTCTACATGTTGTTCCATGATGCCGCTGCAGAATGGGTAAAAGTAGATTTTCCAACATCCTAAAATCATTTGAGCAGGTTTTATGTCTGCATTTATTAAAAGATAGCAATGCAGTCATGTACAAAGCTAAAGACCAGTGATTTATAAATAAATAGCATCCAGTGTTTATCACCAAGGAATTGCCAGAGAGTTCCCAGTGGTCAGTAGTTAACACCAATAACACCAGTAATAAATCTTAAAGCAGAGAGAAAAGTAAACAGCATCCGGCGGCTCAGGTGTTACAGCTGAAGCATCCATGTATAGAATGCCACCATAATCTAAGACTCTTCATTTATTAAAAGAATATTAACACATTTATATATCGATGGCCAAAAAACAAAACCTCCTATCTGCAAATTTTTAGATTTTGAGTTTTCACATTAAATGGTGAGAACAAGGATGATATTGTTAACACATAATATAGAAAGAGAGTCTGGGAACAGTAGAATATACTTGGATATCTTTAACTACGACCATATTATAATAAAACTGAATGTTTTTTTTGTTTCCTAAAAAAAGTGATTTTTTCAAATAGGAAGTTTTGTATTCTGGCCATTGATATGCTCCTGTTGTCCTCATCAAATCTGTTCAAGGATTTTGTCAATATTTCTTCAATTACTGTGATTTTTTTAACCCTTGAAGACCCCAAACATCCATCAGCAACCAAAAGCATCTACTAATATAAAATATTTAATACCTGTTGATCCACTAATCCTGTTAATAATATCAATATTTTTTGAAAAATAAAAATTATGTATGTGCCAAGTCTGAAGTAAACTGAAACAAAATTGATGTTTGTATAGATATGGGAAATTTTGCCCAGTATAAGTAAATGGGAAAAGAAAAACATTTAAAAATTTAACAAAAAATTTCAAAAACAAGCTATCATTTAGATATTTTGCAGGGTGATGTCTAAAATTAATCTCTATATCTCTGCAGCGTTTTAAGTAAATTGAATTAAAATTTTCTTGTTTAAAGCGATTTGAAATTTTGTCCTTTATAAGTAAATGGGGAAAAAAAAGATTTTAAAAATTCATAAAAAATGTAAACTTTGACCTACTTTTCCCAAAACGTGTTGACTTGTATTCTGGGCCACTGGCAATCTATAAACCCAGTTTGGTATGAATTCAACCAATAATTTTGCTGCTAAAGTGTTAACAAACAAACAAACCAAACCAAAAAACCATACCCCTTGCCTCCCCTTTTTTTTTTTTTTTTTTTTTTTGGGGGGGGGGGGGGGGGCGTGAAAATTAAGTTGAAGAAAATACATTTACAGTGAAAAATGCAAAATGCAGTGGATAATATCATAATAAATGGAGATAAATCACTTACGAAAGGTTAAACAGAAAAAAAATTCATTTGGGAACAGCCACAGAACTAGCACTGGGTCTTTATGGGTTTAATACAAACATAAAGATATTTCATTGCAGAAACATAAATCTTTCACTTTTATCAACTGCAACTGGAGTGAATCAAATAAAATAATACCCTTCCTTGTTTGTTCCCTCCTCTTTATTTCCATAGCTAACTCATTTTCTTGTCTCTCAGCAGGATACTGATAATCTGCATCAAACTGAAGATTATCTAATGACTGAGAGGCACTTAAACTTATTAAAACGCTGAAAGGCAGCCAACTACCACAGCTCTATTTCCCCCCAGTGTCTGCTTTGTTTCTGTAGAGGGACAGTTTAATCTAAATGTGTCCTGCTTCCTCTGGGCTATTTGATGTTTATAAGATCTGTCCTCGGCCTTTTCAAATAGAAATATGACACGACACAATGTGAGGAAATACACTGCAGTGCTTTCTATTTTTATTCTTGGGTGTTTGCATTTTTGGTTGCTGTGTATGGATGTGTGTGAGTAAATCTTCCATGTTTCAGTGGAAATGTTTGTATGAAATTTTAACAGATGCCACACAAGCTTAATTCCTCTTGCACAGACTCGCCCACATTCCCTCTTTGTCTTTTACATGATTAAGAAACACGTTTACATAAGCAGTTTTTTTTGGCTCCTTTGGCTGAGAGGTGAAAGTGGTGAATATCCAACCACTCCTGGACTCTCCATGTGATCCCCAGACAGCACCACGGCTCCCTCCACGTGCTCCCATCGCTGTCTGAGAATCACCCCATTGTCCGTCGCACAATTTAGAGAACGAGTATGAACTGGACGTCACTGCCTGTGGCAGAGTAGAGCTTTAAAAACAGTCCAGTGGTGCTGTGACCATGGTACGCCTGCTCTGTCCTCTCCACTCAACTTAATTTTGGAGAGACAAATTAGTCTCTGCATGCAGTAGATGTTGCATTTTTTTTGTATCGTGGTCTTTATGCGCTTATTATTTCAGACATGGTGGTTACATTTTGTGTGAGTTTAACCCTTTATAGTTCACTTACAGAAATACTCTGAAATTGGAGAACATAACAAGACTATTACTTTTGTGAAATTTTTGAAAATGTTTTATTTTCATTTAGAAAATCAAAGTCAGTGAAGTTACCATATTTGGTTCCTTGCCTGTAAGTGGTAAAAAAAAAAAAATCCAAGAATTTTACAGGGTGGGGAATCAAAATTTACAATATTTTGAGGCAGGGATGTGTCCTCCTTTTTTCTCAATAACTGCCTTCACACGCTTCCTGAAACTTGCGCAAGTGTTCCTCCAATATTCGGGTGACAACTTCTCCCATTCTTCTTTAATAGTATCTTCCAGACTTTCTCGTAATAGTTTTGCTCATAGTCATTGTCTTCTTTACATTATAAACAAACAGTCTTTCTGGACACTCCAACTATTTTTGAAATCTCCTTTGGTGTGACGAGTGCATTCAGCAAATCACACACACTTTGACGTTTGCTTTCCTGATTACTCATATGGGCAAAAGTTTCTGAAAAGGTATGGATAATAGTGTTAGGTATGATTATGACATCAATATATGTTTGGTTTCAAAACAATTGACGTAGTGCCTGCTGAGAAAAAACAACTAAATGTTCATTGTAAATTTTGCTTCCCCACCCTGTATGTAAAAAAAATAAGAGAAAATCACATGTTAGGTGCTAGGAACATGTATTTTAGAACATTAGAACAACAGTTTTAGAACATTAGGCCAACATAAGTGCTGATCCAGACCCCTGTCCACATCCACATTATCCCTTTGAACATCATTCCTTACATTGGTACCATTACTTCATGGTACCTAACAAAGCAGGTACACTCACTGTTCATGCAGGGGTGGACCTTACAGACCCTGGAGACCACATTGGACCTCAGATTGTTGACTCATTGTCCTCACTGGAACTGTTGTTGATGACCAAAAATAGTCACTTGCCTGATAAAGGGTAAACCACATTGGGGTAGTATAGGTAGAGCCATAGTAACATCCTACCAGTGGTTATTATCTTTTAGTTTGAACATGTTATAAATGGTAATACATGTAATTAAAGAGGTCCAAAAATAGTAATAAAGCACAAAATGTTTCAGACATACCTGCAAAACACTTCTACTCAAAGACAAAAAATGAGTATATGTAAAAGTATATGTAGATTTAGAGTATAATGAGTACTATATTTACTGAATAATTACTGAAAAATGGTCAGGATAATATATTTAAAAGATAACAAATCAGTTAGGAAATGTTCTATGTAGGGAAAAAAATGCACAAAAATAGATGTAGGTCTTTAGGGGTTAAACACAAAACCATTTTTTTGGTAATATGCAAAATACATTTTCCCCATAGATTTAACATTTCCTAAGTGATCATCATTTATGATGGAAATATGTAAAAAAAAAAAAAAGAAAAAAAAAAAGTGGTTTAAATAGCCTGTGTGTTTTATTCTTCTACTCCATAACTGAGAGGCAATTATTGTAATTTTTTTTATTAAGCAGAACTTTTAGGGTTTTTTTTTTTCAAAGGATTCAAAGGAGTTTATTTATCATTCCATCATGGAGAAACAATGAACCTAGTTACTGAAGACCCGTATTAGCCATAGCATCATTTTTTTGCATGGTTGTATTTGTCTGAACACTGGTCTTGTTCCTGCTGTGTACTGAGAACACTAGGGTACTATGTTGACAGAAATAGTCCAATATTTTTGTGGATGTTTTTTATGTGAATCATTGACATATTTATGGAGATGAGATAGGGACTCTTGGCCACCAGAAGTAAACCACTTGTACTCAAAACACTTTGTATTGTGTTATATTCACCCATTCACTCTCACAAATACACACATTCACACACTACTGTCACTGGGAGCAGTGTTGGATTTAGTGTCGTATTCAATATTGTATTTGTGCACAGTTTATGACTTGGCTTGAAAGTCTGGTTTCGACTGGCTCGATATGGAAAGTGTCATGAGATAACTTTTGTTATGATTAGGGGCTATATAGATAACATTTGATTTGATTTGATTTGGTTTATTTAAATGAGTTTGAAGAGGCGGGAAATCAATATCCGTAACAACGATCACATAGAATTACACAATACTGCATTGAAACCCAAATGTACACATCCATACACAGACACACTGTGTTGTGTGTGTCTTATTTCTGTATAACAACATGTGCAGAGTAGTTGACATATCCAAAAGGGAAGTACTGAGAGTGACAGCAGTTTTTCCACATCAAAGCCAGATATAGTCTTAAAATTACCGCATACATTGAAGCATAATTGTTAATATCCCATCATTTCCCGTTGTTTAGACTCAACAAAACCCAACATAATCGAGTAAGACATAACATTCCTTCCTGTCATCTGCAGCTTATTTGTGTTCACAGTTACATAACTGACACAAAACAGTGAAAGTAGAATGGATTTCAGCTTTAGCACAATTCTGACACAAACAGGTGATGATTTTTTTTGCTTGAAGTTGTGATTTGTGAATTTACTCAGACCTTAATTTAACTGAAAGATTGCAAAAGAAACATTGTCTACTGTTAAAAAATGGACCGAAGCTCAAAAAGTAGAGAATCAGATAACAGTGAATATGAACTGTTGAGTGTCTAAACTCTTGCAAACAGCAAAAATGGACAAAAATACAACATGTAGAGTAACACAATAAAGACAGAGAAAAAGATGAGGTGATGTCATGCATGTCTCTGTCACAGCTTGTTTTAGTACATTGGAGGAATCAAAAGCTAAAATTATTTCTATATATTAACTATTAAGTGGAATCTTTTTCTTTGTTCATGGTTAAATGATGGTTCAAGCAAATTAACAAATTACAGATTACTGTTTTTATGTGGTTAAAACATTTTTCTTTTCTGTACATCAGGTTTGCAGTGATTCGAGGAGTTCTGTTTATACTTAATATCTCACCCTTTTGTAGAAGATTCACACAGACAAACAGCGCTGCATAAATCAGGAAAAAGCAGCTGAGACTGTTATGACAGGTGTTAAATTGAGTTTACATGATGGCGAAGAGTTCAGCACCAGGAAGTTACATAAACAGGCTGATAATGTGATGTGACACAGATGAGATGACAGACAGGAAAAAGAAAAAAAACCTGCTTTTCTGCTCCATTACTCATAAAGATTAAGACGGTGATGGTAATGGAGGATTAAACTCCTGACCTGCTTAAAACTGAATATGATTTGATTAGAGTTCAGTCGCCAGTGAAGTGTCTCCATGTTTTAAAGGACATGGTGAAACTGGTTTTCACTTCAGGAGGAGATGAGGCAACATAGTGTAACATATGCATATATACAGGTATATTTATGTACATATAAGAAGGACGTATAAGAAGGATGTGAAGAAAAGAATGAGACACAAGAGGATTTTATGCAACAGATAAGTTCACTCTTGCATGAAAAACATGTTCATTAGCAACAAAGTGACATATCCTACTATATAATGGACGTTCTGTGTCCGGCGCGTGTTTGTCCGATTGATGTCCTATCGATGTTGCAGCACAGGAGGGCATTTGTACAGGTTTTCCTCAGCCTTCACAGGCCTGATTGCCGCCAAACTCGCCAAATGAATAGAAACATTACCTGACTATCTACTAGGCACAATTTTATGTCCGTGTTCAAATGTTGTCTGAGTCGAGACTTTTGAACGGCTCTTTTCAGTCAACGATAACAACTGATTCATTACGAGCCCTTCGTTTACGTGCCGTTCTTATATTCAAATTGCCCACACTGCCTTCATGCTTCACCTGTGTGTGCATGAGTCGGAGTCTGCTTTCACCTGAGCAACTAATGACATCTCCGAGTTTGAGTTGTCCCAGCACACCCCATTCACTTGAATGCAGCTATGTGCACAGTTTAACTTAGGGGAGGAGTCATTAGTGAGAGTCTGACTGACTGGACTGGAGACATTTACTGTTGTATCCAGGAGGAGCCACTGAAAAAAGTGGACATGTGGGATTAACTGGAGGAGCCTCTTCTTCCTATAGATGCAGATGCGCATTTATGTGGTGGAAAAGCCGGGCCCTGGTGGACCCCAGCCTCACCACAGTTATGGTATGAAGTACCTGTCTGCTGTTCTACTCTATGCAACTGGTCCGTGAAACACACTCAAAAATCTGTTTCCTTTTACATATTTGAAGGTTTTCCAAAAAAGTAACGCAATAATTACTTTCCCTGCTAACTAATTACATTTATGAAGGAGTCATTCTGTTACTAATTCAATTACTTTTTTTGACAAGTAATTAGTGACTATAACTAATTACTTTTTACAAGTCATTTGCCCAACACTGGTGGTTATGCTGCCGTTCATGACATTTCTACTGCTACCACACCATGCTACAATGTGAAGACTGCAGTTCACTACCACTGTATGAATTTAATCATGCTTGACAGCCCAAACAAATACATACTCCTCCCTTCATGCCTCGCATGTTGCCTCAAATTATTACCTGCACAATGCATGATTACATGGTAGTTTACAAATGGATAGTGGTAGCAGACAAGTTCTACTTATCATGCTGTCGTACAATGGCACCATGGGTACAATGCCGCAAGTAATCTTAATGCGTGGATTTGAAGTTGTGAAAAATGTATTTAAATACATATTTGCTTTTAATAATCAAATATATTTAATACAAGCTGAATATTCAGTATTGTCCAATAAATTTTCTTAATTGATTTTGTCTCTTTTTCAGCCACAGTTTTTCACTGTTCACTCAATAAAATTTATATGAAGTATATCAATGACTCATAATAAATTAATTTAATGCATGGAAACCAGCTATTACAAATGCCCTTTTGATGAAATGTAACATAATGTTTTAATCCTTATTAAAGTTTAACTTATCAAATAGTAATTGATTGCTTTAATATTTCATCTTTAAAGTCTACTGAAATTATAATCAATAAATGATTTAAAACTACTTTTTGTTTATTTTTATTGACCCGAGACCTAAAAAGTCACTGGCTATTCTACTAAAATTTACTAAAATGTTTCATAGCTTTTGAACCTTTAATTCTATCAATACATTTAATTAACTGAGATAAAATGCAGTTTCTCTGGCTCCGTAGTTACCTCTGTAGTTACCATGGAAACACTGTCATCTTCTAAAACAGTGATTCACCAGTAAAACCCATGGAGTTGGATTAATAACAGTAGATACAGATGCTTGTTTTTATGTCAGTTAATGTCTGATATATTTTCATGAAAAAGTCAATTGTACCTCAGTTTTCTCTGATTTGATATACTAACATTGGAATTAACTCTATGAAAACTATGTACATAATAGGTTAATTAAATATAAGACAATAACTGATTTTTGCTGGAAAATGCAAAATGCACGGAATAATATTGTAATAAATGATGTTTAAGTACATTTCAATTTATTTGAGTAAGCATTAAATCACACTAGTCACACCTTTTATCGAGTCTCTCAGTGAGCTTCATTTCTTCATTTTGTAAAAGGGATTATTGTTGTTTTTTTCTACTTTTACTAACAAAGATTTCCAATCAATTTCTATCTGTAAAATTACTTTGTCATATTGACATTAAACCATTGTACAGTGTCAGAAAGTCAGCATTTAGCATTAGCTCAATTTGACCCCTCTGGCTCCCACGGTTCCACCCCTTTTGCCCAAGTATGGCTACTTCTGGCTCCAAAAAGCCAACTTTGCGAAGGCCAAATTGCAAACTGCTGGCTTCAAAACCATAGATGATATCTACATCCGTCTACTATTCAGATACGGTCTACTGTCTGTGCACAGTGATGGTCTGTCCCAGGTGCCTCTAAGTCCAGAGAAGTCGACGATATCTTATGACACAGATAACTCATGGCTCAGTAAAGTTTCAGCTGGCATTCGTGACTAACTCCATGTTGTCAATCTTGATAAAGGTCCAGTAATCCAGAGCCCATATGGTTATATCAGCTGTAGATGAACGGCAGTTCTTGATGTGGCTTCACCTGAGGTCAGATCATTGTGTTCAGCTTTGTTGTGTGTCCTTTCCCTGAACTATGCTCAGATTCATGTAATCTTTTAGTTCTGCTCAGTAGCATAGAGGCTGGAATATCCAAATCATTCCCATTCCTACCATTTTTTTTTGAGAGAAACATTGTTTTTAAACATTTAAGATAAGATAAGATAAGATAAGATAAGATAAGATAAGATAAGATAAGATAAGATAAGATAAGATAAGATAAGATAAGATAAGGCCCTGTGATGAACTGGCAGCTCGTCCAGGGTGTACCCCACATTCACCCATAGGTAGCTTGGATAAAGGATAAAGCGGGTTCCGAAAATGAATGAATGAATGAATGAAGATGAGATGAGATGAGATGAGATGAGATGAGATGAGATGAGATGAGATGAGATGAGATGAGATAAGATAAGATAAGATAAGATAAGATAAGATAAGATAAGATAAGATAAGATAAGATAAGATAAGATAAGATAAGATAAGATAAGATAAGGCTTTATCCCACTGTGATGAAATTTCACAGTTAACAGCAGCAACATACAACAAGCAAGTGCAGGGAAAAAGACAGGCAGAAAAAAGACTACAAATGAGTGAAAATGAAAGTATAAAGATAAAAATAAGAAATTTGGTATTTATGTGAATATTTATATGTATAAAGAATTAGAATTAAAAAGGTAATATTATTTACATATTTACATCATCATGGCTGCACATGTACATGGTGTGACATTTCAGTGATTTTCTCATACATTTGCTAATAAACCCGGGACTAAATCTTTCCTGGATGCAGCTTTTGGTCTAAATCAAAATTACATTCTAATATCTCTAACTCATTAATAACACTAAATTGCTCTTGCCCCATTTTTTTGTTGAACATGTTGCAGCCTAAATGTGCAGAATAGATTTTTATTCACAAACTAAATGAAGCTGACCAGACCTAAATGTTGAACTCACACTGTCTTTAACATCACTGTTTTCTGGGGGGCATTTTCCATTCTCCTATCCTATTTTGATAAATATACCAAAAAAACACACTTACTTTCCTTCCAGGAATAATCTCTGATATAATGAGACCAAAAATTACGAAATGATGTATCGGAAACAAGTGATTATTTGTTATAGGAAGATAAAATCCTCCTCTGACCCCATTTCACAAAAGTTAAATTCCTAAAATCCCTTCTCTGCTACCCCATCCTGATCTTACATATGCAGTTAAGCCATATTAATACTAACGTGATCTGATAACAGTAAACTACATAACAGAAGCCAACAAAATGATGTCAAATGGTTACATGCTGCATAGTCGCTGGAATCGTTCATCTAGTTCCAGAAAAACCACATTTATTTGTGGTATTTTGGCTCAGTAGGTTGAGCATCCAATTCAGTGGGTGAATGTAACATTTAGATGCAGAAACAGAGAGAAATATACAGAAAATGAGCCAAGTTGTAATTAGAGCGTTGCATAATGGCGGCGGTGATGCTGCCTGCCAGGCGTCAGGCCCCGAGTTGGCCTGAGGCTCCAGTTGTACCCACAGTCCAGTCTGTCAAACTAATTCACACTGACCCCTTTAATTACTATAATAAACCATCGGATTAACACCAAACACAGTCTTTATTCAAGCTCAGCCACGGGGGTCAATGAAAGAAGACTTCCTGCCCTCTCACACCGGCCCCTGGGTGTTACTC